>NW_027175843.1:5322500-5337500 GCF_023055335.1 Clinocottus analis
TCATTTTAGGAAGGGAAGGAGACACTCTGATGAGATAGATTGATTTCTCAAGAGTTTCTTTTTTGTTTAAACCACCCAAAAAGTTTTTCCTCATCCAAATTCATTTTGTTCTCCACGCTGCCTTGAAGCGTGCACTCCTGATATTGAAAAAGATCCGAACACCTTTGCACAGCTTGTGAGAGTTGCACCTTTTTTTTTGCCTCCAATGAGCCGACAGCGCAGCTAATCTAGTGGTGGTGCGAGATCACCGGCCTAATGAAGTGGCCTGCAGTGGGCTGTTCATCGGGAAATCAATGGCCGCTGCATACGTTTGGTCGTGACTGTAATGACCACAGAGAGAGAGAGAGAGAGAGAGAGAGAGAGAGAGAGAGAGAGAGAGAGAGAGAGAGAGAGAGAGAGAGAGAGAGAGAGAGAGACCAACACTGAGTAATGAGCTAACAAGAGTGAGTGGGAGGGGGTCCGCTTATTAAAGGGTCACGTTGAATCACTTTGACCGAAGTGTCAACTGTCGTGGAAGGAACCCGCAGGCCTGCTACAGCTTCAGGATCACAAAGCCAAATATATATATATATATATATATATATATATATATATATATATATATATATATATATATATATATAAAATATTAAACAGTGATTGAGCTTGAAATGAGGAGAATTTGTTCAAGGTAATAAACCGACGTGCATCCAGTGTCCCTCCATTTGGTCTGCTGTGCGGCAGGCTGAGGCAGCCAGCAGAGTGCTGTCCATCAGTGTATGAGGCTCCGTGTGTGGGAGATGGAGAGAGCAGGGGGGTTGGGGGGAGGGAGGTTAGAGGGAAACAGGGTAGATTAAGATCACCTTTCCATTCGCTGCGCTTCGAAATGAAATGGCCATCCCAGGTGTGTGGGGGAGTTAGATGGGGAGGAGGAGGAGGAGGAGGAGGAGGAGGAGGGCAGTGGAGTGTTGAGGCATCTCATTTCTCTCTCGCTACTATACCCGCCCTCCCGTCCCCCATCGAAATCCCTCGAATGAAAAAAAAAAGAAAAAAGAAAAAAGGCAAAGGGAGCAGGTGAAGATTGAGGCCAGTCCGAGCAGCAGCAGAAGAAAAAATAGAAATAGATAAATATATAAATATATATATTTTATTTTATTCTAGTTGTGCTTTATTAATTTGTTATGCATTTCAAAGTGTGAACTGAGACTGCCACAGCATCCATGACCTCAGGTCCACCATATCTCCAAGTTTGCTGATGGCCTCGTGCTGATGGAGGCGATAGCGACTCGCTGGAGTGGAAGGATAAAGCCCAACCCTGAACAGAGCAGCCGGATCAATTAGAGGTGGCAAACGACTGAAACTCTGAGACCAAAACGTTGACCTCGTACACCGGTGACATCATCCTCGCCTTCGTGTGCAGCTGTCCACACACCGTATGAACCCAACATATTTCACGAGGGAAACGTGTGTAAAAAAAATAAATAAAGAATTGCAACAAAACCAGTCGGCGGGAGCGGGGTTTCAGCTTTATCACGCCTGTGCTGTGACTTCTCGTTCTCTCTGCAGCGCCTGCAAGTTGTGAAGACAGACACTGCTTTGCTCGCACAGCGCCGGGGGAAGACATTTTCTGTGAGAGCGAGAGAGTTAAGCTCAAGCAAACTTGTGAAAAAAAAAAAGACTTAGTATCAGGCTGTGTGTACAATCTCCGCTTTTACTCTCATCTCCCCTCTTGCACACACTCGAACGCCACACACGCCCCCCAGAATAACGCACTGTAACAGACGGACTATGCTTTGTTTCCAATGCTTTGTTTCGAGCGCCCAGAGCTACCGGGTGCATCTGTGTCACAGAGGCCGGACCTGCCGACGCCACGGGGGCCGGGATGGGAGAGAAGGCGATGGAAGGGAGAAAGGGAGAAAGAGGGAGGGGGGCAGTGAATTATGGGTGAAACTTGAGGAAGTGTTGAGGAAGGTGATAGCAAAGAGAAGTGGGTGAGGGTGGGGGCTGGTTGGAGTCGCTGGCAGGAGCAGTGGTTAGGGAAGCGAGCGAGGGGAGTTGAAGAGGTTGAGGGGGGGAGGGAGGGAGAGGGGAGGGGCGGGAGTCAGAGAAGCGAGAGAGGGTAGAGAGGGGATATGGACTGGAGCCAAGGCCCGGTGGAGCGCAAAGCACACGGTGCAAGAATGCCAACAGACCCCCGCCCAACCCCCCACCCGGTCCTCTCCCAAAGAGAGGGGAGGAAGAAGAAGAAGAAGAGAGAAAAAAAGGAAACGCAAGGGAAGGAAACAGCGAAGGAAAACAATTTTGCAAATGATAGAACAAATGAGTATCTAGGGCTTGAAGTGCAAAGGCACCAAAAGGGGCGGAGCTGTGAGGAGCCGTGAGATGAGCATTTCTTGTGTTTTGCCCCATTGTTGTGTGAGCCGCTGGCCTCTTTGCTCACTTCCCTCTTCTTCCCCCGCCCCCCCCTCAACGTGACACATTGGCCTGATAAGCAGCCCTCCGGCCGCTGGCTTCAGCCAGCACACACTCCTCTACTTCCTCCCTCTGTGCAGACACTTTTTTTCAGAAAAAAGTGGCCACCATGTTCACGACCATGCGAAAAGAACGCATGCCTGAAGATGGAAAAAAAAAGAAGAATTGTTTTAGCGGCCCTTTGCAGAGTCTGGAAAATAAATGGGTCTAATATATAAATGTGTGTGTTAGGGAATGAAACATTCCTGCCTTTGTAGACACAATAGAGCCACAGCTGAATCACAGCTGATTTTCTAACCTCAGTCTGCTTCACGTTAAGCTGCGTCTGCTCATGACCTCATCTCGTTGGCCTCATTCCGGTCCTGGGAGCCCATTCACACGGTTCCCTGCAGAGTTAACGCTGAAAGAGTGGCTGCGCCCAGGCAAGTAACAGCGGTTTGAGTGGTCGAACGATTCGAGGAGACTTGGAACCTTCAAACCCCCACACAGAGTTCAGTGCTGCCCTACGAAGCCAGAACGCATACACAACTATTCAGAATGAGACGTTTTGACATCTGTTTCACTGTGTGGAAGACATGATGTCATAGAAATGTGTAGTATGAATAAAGTATAGGGAGGGAAACAGAAAAACTAGCTATGAAACTATTTTTTAACTGTTTTCTGCAATAATAAAAACAAATCTATTTTGATATTTCAACATTATAAATTGATTATTTCTGTTATACCGCATAATTGAGGTAGAGGAGAAATGGAATCATAAAAAAAAAGAAAAAAAGAAATGAAAGCTACATGTCATAGAAGGTATTTGGATCATCATCATCATAATCATGATTATCATCATCATCATCTCCATCATAACACCTTCAAACTTCAAGCCCTTCTTATTGTCAGATGTCACCGCTGTCGGCAGAGTGCTGTAAATGCTTTTCAAAACCTCCTCATGAGATCTAATGCGGAGTCCCTCCTCAAGATGAGCGAGTGGAAAACTCAGAGTGAAGAAGCTCCCACGCTGTGTTCCCTTCTCTGTTCAGATGAACTCTCAGATTACCTAAATGGGAGTGCTTACTTGCCTTAATGTGTGGAGCGGCAATTTAGTAAGACACATAGAGTTGCGCGCTCAAGAGAGACGGATCAAAGTCTCTCAAAACAAAACTACATTTCCTACAATGCAACAGATGCTTTTCCCCCCTCTTTTTTTTCATTAGACCGTCCCAGACAGATAAATGTTCACATCTTTCAAACTGATGTCCCACATTTGTTACACAGACATATTATTTACACATAACTCCCTCCAGAGCCGGGAAAAACGTCGTCTCTGTGAACTCTGAGATTAATGAATCTGTCGGCAACTGGACCAGATTTTGGCATCGCAATCGTTCTGGATCCCGTCGGTTGTCTATGTGGTATTGACCAATCACGTTGGAGCAGGCTTTGGTTGAATGCATGAACTTTCCTTGAGGGACGCAGAAGAAGCTGAACGCTTTGGCCGAGATGCAGTGTGAGGAACCTAGCGATGATTTAGTTCGTCATCACCCCAACAATCCGGTCGTACGCGTCGTTTCTTACCTACAAACTCAAATGTCGTAGACGAGGAGCAGCGCGCGGAAGAGGAAGTCTGGCTTAAAAAGTAATAGCCCGTTATTTGTCATCTGACCGTCAGCTGGTGGGTTCTGAGATGGCAGAAGAGCCATAACTGGCCTATATGTCTAAAAAAAAAAAGAAAGATGGAGTTTACCTTTAAAGACCTCCCAACCCTGAACAGCGGCCACCAGGTAAACAGTGACACCATTTAGTTTCCTGTGTGTTTTCTGTCTCAGACTTCAACTCCTGAATGTACTGCGATGGACATGGTCTGGGTTTTTTTTCTTCATCTTCTTCCTCTTCTTCTTCTCGTCGGTCCTGGCACTCTGTGAATGGTCTCAGAATTTCCATTTCATAAGCCGTGTTTTCCTTGGCAGGAGCAGCGAGCGGAGTCTTTTGGGTGCTTCTGGGACATTTCTGAACGCGGCTCAAGAGAGCAGAGTGCTGCAGCCTCGGCGCTCGCCGAAGCGCGGACTTCACTAAACCCCCCGACAAGCATACAATGGCATCAAACCGCAGTTTACATGCACTACCCCTTTAGGGTTAAAAACCCCTTAGAGATGCACTCAGCTGATGCACTTTACCTCAAAACACCCTGTCCTGTTTCCCCCTGGGAACAGCTTTCTTCATGAAAACAGTTATTATTAGACGGAGCACACTGCTCGTGCACTAGATGTTTTCATCTCTTGGACATACTGCCAAAGTCTGGGAGCTTATCAGGTTCCATCAATTTGGACTGAACGTCGTCCTCTGCCTGCCTGACGCTGCGCAGGCGTCGCCTGTCGTTTGGATTTGATGTGGCGCACATGAATGACCTCACTCTAGACAACTCAAGACCCACCTCTTGGTTCCCTCTCCTTACGTCACAAGAAACTGGGAAGCACGATAAAACACTTACCAGAGAGGGATTTGATTTAAAGAGCCCGTCAACAAAGTATGCTAAGACTTGGCAAAAATAGTGGTGAAAAAAATATTAAAAGGGTCACGGACTGAGACAGCTCCAAAAGATGCACATTAAACCATTGTGCACATGCAGGCTGAACGGAGGAGTATTGATCGCGTTGAACCGTCTGTCAGAATACAAATCAAGCTCCCACTGTGGGGAAAACTAGCTTTGAGTGAAAAACATTTAATAAAAAAACGCACACGCAGATTAGAAGAAAAGAAACAGGCCCAGTGTGGAAGTCTCCAACGACAACACACCTTCCTTCATAGGTTGAGGTGATCTATTTCATGGTGGACAGCAAGTCAAAAGGTGCCATGTTAAGTTCAAGCTCCTGGGCTCCGTTTGCTGTTTGATTAAAACGCACTGAACTCATGTTCCTGAGCTCAGCAACTGGGAGGAAACCAGCAGCATTTAAAACAGAGTTGATAAGCATCCAGACGCACAGAATACACACACACATACACACACAGTCACACACACACGTATACGCAAACACCACACATTTGCACAACACTAAGGGCCGCGGAAGTTCCCATATTCTTGTGGATTGCCCTTGGGTCCTTGCTATTTCTGCCAGGGGCAGGAGGATCCTGTGTCAGTAATCCTGTCGGGATGAGGGGGATGAGGTTGCCGGATGCAGCTCATGTCCACTGCCTTCACTACCACACACACATGCATGCGCGCACACACACACACACACACACGTATACACATGTACATGAATTGTAGGAGGCTGAGAGGACAGTACATACAGCGCCTCTGCTGTGTCAGTATGTTTACAAAACCATTTTTTAATAAAGGTACTCAAACAGTGGGCGGAAACGCCGATAAAGATGCCGAACAATCTCACGTATACATATTGTCACAAGCACTCACTTTATAGAGCCGAGCAGATGCCAGTTAAATAGAAGTTATGTCAATATAATAACACTTCAACCAGGTATGTCTCTACTGACTCTTTAAAATGTCAAACGCTCGGTCGGATAAAAGAATAAAAAAAAATCACCTTGAATTTTTCTATTAGCCTGTATAAAATATAGTTTTTCTCAATAGGTCAAAGAGGAAATCTTTTGTGATTTTTCTTCTTTTTTTTAAAGCTTTTCTCAAAAGCTCCCCCACCTCCGCTAAGACCACCTCCGTCCTTTTTTCTAAGGCCTTGTGAAACTGTGGGAAATGAAGAAGCTGCTTATTCTGAGAGGAAACACTCAAAGCGAAAAAGAAGAATCAGACGCTGTCTGGTTTGTCTGTCTGTGTCTGTGTGTCAAACCAACTTCTTACAGCGCTGACTTCCTGAGTCCTAGCTCCGCTCTGCAATCTGGCGACACAGCGCACACACACAGCACACACACACACACACATGCACGCACACACACACACCTTGTGACCTCTGCCTGCAACCGCAGTGAACCATATTTATCCTCGATTAACAGACAGACGCACACAAACACACAACCGTGTCTCTCAATGTTTCAGCTCTGCTCGTAAAAGAAGAATATAGATGCCCATTCAACACAAACAGCCACCCACACACACCTACAGTGTGCGCACACACTCTAACAAGACACACACACACACACACACACCCTCCTCCACAGTGCTCCACAGAGAGGTAAACAGAAGAGTCTGACATCCTCTTGCATCATGTTGCCTCAAATGCGGCAGAGAAACAGCTAAACAAGCTGTGACCGTGACGGCTCTAAAGTGAGGTGGCATTACCCGAGCAGGCTTCCACTTAGAAGTCAAAGCAATTTGTGACACAATCCTAGACCGGTTTATGACCAATTGAAGATAATTTTTCATGTCATGGAATCAGAAGGAGAGACTTAAATATTCCGCGCGAGGGCTGGATTCGGTTCGGTGCCACACAAACCGCAAACAAATGCCATGAAGCGGCTCCTTAGAGTGCCGATAACGCCACGAGGTCGCCTCGCCTCCGTGTAAATCGGCTGACCCCTCTCTGGAACACACACACGCATTCACACACACACACACACGCGCACACACACACCTCTGTAAATGCAGTAGGGTCAGTGGCTGTGCGTCTAAAATAGCCTCTGACACAAAAACCTCACTTGGACCAATTGGGGGTGGGGGGGTGGAGCCGAGCGAAGCAGGATGATCGCCCGTTGGTGGATGCGGTGCTTTCAGGGAGACACTGCGATATTCTCTGCATGTTTATAGCGAAATGTACAGTACGAACTGCAGGGAGACAGAGAGAGGAGAGGCAGACTCCGGTGAATCATTACAAAAAGAAAAAGGAGAAAGAAAATGCCCTCAGTGACTCTGTTCGAGTCCCCTTGTTTACTTTCAGTGCACAGGTTGAGGTGACCATGCTGCAGCGCTTAATGATCGTCTGAAACTGACAGAGGTGCATTGTGGGCACGGCCCCAGAAAGAATTCACAATAACACAACAGAATAGGATAGAACAAAACAAAAAACGGTGAATAATCCCTCAGGTGAGGAATCCACACAAAAAAAAGAAAATGCTGTTGAAATGTTGAAAGCCCACATTAAGAATAGAAGCCCACGAGATGACGGTGAAGGTGTAGCGAGGTGGAGGCCCGCCGTTGCCCCGCTCGCTCTAAGGTCATTGCTGCCATTCAGCGAGCAGCGGAGGGTCAGAGGGGAAACCCGCTCTCGGCTCTGGTCCGAACTGGTCAGAGGTGGGATGCATTAGATTAGCCGTCCACACAATAACCTGCATCCTTCCAACCCACCCACATATACTCTCTCTCTGTCTCGCTCTTCCTGCCTTCCCCGAGGGGAGGCCAGTACACTCCAGCCCTAATGGGGGATTCTTGGGAGTAGGCTACTGCCTTTTATCCCCCCAGGCTTCGACATTGTATGTGTATGCGTGTGTGTGCGCGCTAGTGTTACAACATGTATGTCTGAATGTGTGTGTGTGTGTCTGTGTGTGTTTGTGAGCGCCCCCCCCCCCCCTCCCTCGCCTCCCTCGCCCCCAACATATGCACTGTGTGCATATACACTCACAATGGCCTAGCCTACTGAATGCATCGCAGCACATGTGCACTCACATGCACTCTCAAAGCTCGACCTAGATGTTTTACAATAGTGATACACAATGAGCGTGCTGAGGCACCGACACACTGACTCATCTATATCAACACTGCGTGCAAGTTGCATCGGAACACATGGCACTTAAACATACTTAAACACACACTTTTCTTTTTTCTGCTTTTTGCATTTCTTGCTCTGCCATTTTTTTTTCTCACTCGTTATCCGCACAAAAAAAGGCAGTATGTATGCACACACAAACACACGTGCCTTTGACGTTACACGCTCTTGCGGGGGTCCTCTTGGTGCAGCGGCGCGATGTGCCCACCTTAACACAACCTGACATAATCGAACGACCAATAACAGGGCGATCCAAACCTTCTGACCCGCTGGTGCTTTTTTTTTTTTTTGTTTTGTTGTTGTTGCATCAAACGCCTGCGCGGTTATTCTCGCTCACCGAGTTTTTCCCCCTCGGTTTGACCCAATGCAGCTCTCCAGCTCTCACTCAATAAAAGCCGGCAGCTGTGTTTACCTCCATTACTCATGCGCTCACGCCTTCACCTCCATCAATTTTTACCCTCCCCTTGCTGGACCGATATCCGCGGCGTGCTGATACCTGGTCGCGGCAGCTAATTGAGAGGAGTTATGGTCCACGGCTCGGACTGACATTTCTACGGCCAAAGGAGTCTGTGGAATGCCACGCACCACCACCCCCACCCTTACCAAAATGGATTCCACATGTTGTTTGCGTATTTTCCTTGACATGCAGTATAACTGGAAACAAAGTGCGCTGCAGCATCCTTCACGCAGGTCTGCTGAAACCATCTGTGCTGAAGCTGGAGAGGTTGCGGCTCCCCAAAGGTTCTGCAACTCTTCATGTAAAACCAGCTGAAGGGTCCAAACCCTCTGAAAATGCTGACTCTGAACGCTCTTCCATCCTCTTGTCTAGGCTTCCTTCCATTTCTCCTTCCTGCTGTCCACCAGTCGTATTCGGCTAAAGGGGGAAACGCACTCTTGGCCATTGACATACCTTTCCCTCCTTGCCGTGGAAACACGTCGCGCAACCTTAAAATCAGAGTTTGTGTTGGGGGAGGACGGGGGGCGGTGGGTGGGGTCTGGTAAATTAGTCACTTCCAGTAAGCACTGAGTGTGCTGCTCTAGAGATGGTGTCATTGGAGAAAAAGAAAAAAAACTTGGATCGCTGAGCTGGTCAGGCAACATCATCTTGCCTCCCTTTGTTGGCAATTTTTCTTGCGATGGAAAGACAAGCTTGGTTGCTCTCCAGAGGGTTTTCACTGTGGAAGGAACTCAACAGAGCAACGCAGCAGAAACTCTGAATACTCACGCTGACGTTTGACAAGCGGAAATCGCCCGTTTTACATCGTAGTTCCCTCTAGGTCCCTCTGTCTGGGTTCACTTTTTGGACTAGGAGTCTCGGATTCCCTGTTGTGCAACACTCCCCCCCTCTCCCCCCGCTCCCGCCCCCCTCTCTCTCTCTCTCTCTCTCTGTCACACACACACACGTGCACGCTCCAGCACTCCATGTACAACCTCAACTGAAATTTTGGTAAACAAACGTGGGCTGGACACCGGCGGGTCGAAGGTTGAATCCACAAGGGAGATAGCGGAGGGAGAGAACATTTTGTCATCTTCTGACATGGTGAAATAACAGCACCCCAGGGTGAGGACGGCCAACAGCCGTCGCCTACGAATGCCGGAAGTCCAACGTGAGGAACTGCCGACGTGCCGTTCAGAAGGGAAATGGCAAAACCAATACCTGCAAAACTTTTAACCCACTGGACAGGTATGCGTACTGTACTGCGTACATCCATCGCCCGCCTCTTTGGCTGCCGCCTGCCTCACACGTTGCATTTGCGTGCGCTAGTCTATTGTAAGAGCTGTGCGTGGGTCGTTGTGTACATGTTTTTGTGCATGAGGTTTACCGTGGCTGACAATTCCAGGGTTTGACGTAACACTGTGGCGCTGCACCTCGAGCACAACCGACCTCCGTGACCCGCCTCGCTCCCTTTGTGGCTTCACAGCAGCAGAGCCCGAACGAGTCCAGCTGCACAGCGCACTGCAGTCTATCTGCAATCAATGACGATACACTCCATAACACCCACATGGATCCGTGGTACAGCAGTCAGTCAATACGGCAGCGGTTAACCCAGCCGATTAGGTGGGTGGGGGCTGGGGACGCTCACCGTCTCCCCGGATGAGACGGTGAGCGTACGCGTTCCCTTCAGGGGACTGCACGTTCGAGAGCACAGCGCTGCTGCCCTTCCTGAAAGATTTCGTCTGTCAACGCGCGTCCAATTTGTGCGTTGGTGATCTGTGGCGGACAGATGATGCCTTTGGTAGAAGAAGGGGGAGGGGGGGGGGGTCCCGCCGCGCAATTAAGTGTGCCGGGCGCAGCGGCGATGATGGACAGATAGAGTCTATCTGTTGGTGATTGGCTTTTTAATTGAGAACCCCCCCCACCCCCACCACACCTCCCACACCCTCCACCCCACTCCCACCTGCACCGATTTCTATCGTAAGCTCTTGGCTGAGGTGGGGGGTTGAGCCATTGAAGGAATCAGAGTGACAGTGGAGCAGCTTGATGCTGCTGCTGCGGGGGGACAACCCGGTACCAAGTCTTATTGTTCGTGATCATACCTGTACAGTTGTATTTACAAGCATATGTACGGCATTAGAAAGCAGCTGTTAGACGTTATCATCTCAAAGTGAAGCTCTTGATTGGGTGCTGGGAGAGCATGTGGGGAGAGAGAGAGAGAGAGCGGCAAACACACAGAATGCATCACTGCCTCCTAACAAGGAAAACAACAGCATCCTTCAGCAAATACTCAAGAACTTTCTCCAATTCCAAACCAATTCGGTTTTGTGGCTAAACCTGACCTGATCTCAATAATAGCGTTAAGATGTCTCGATATCGACATGTCGATGAGGATATCAGATCCAAAGTATGTCAAAAGAGGTAAATTGGCAAAATGGTTTAGGTTTTTTTTTTTTTAAATTTTTTGCTAGAGATGCCAACGGAAACATTTGAAGAGGACACAACAACAAGACAGCAGCTAGGTAGGAGTGGAAATTACAAATCACTGATTCAAGTGACCCAGTTAGCATTATTTTGCTGAATTTTAGAAAACACATTGGTAAGTGAACGCATCACAGGTCATGCTGCTACAGCTTTCAGCTCACTGGTACATACAGTCTGTTGCTAGTTCAAGCCAGGCAGCGACCTGCACGTCTGAAAAGGGAAGCCAAGTCGCAAGCGTCTTAACACTTGCATTCTCTCTCCCCGCCATCAGGGGGCGACTCCTTCAACTACAAAAATACGTCTGACAGTGTAGAAGTCTATGGGAAAATGACTCTCCTTCTCTCTTGATTTATTCCCTCAGTAAACATTGTAAACATGGGTTCATGGTCTTAATCTCTAGTTTAAGGTTAATTTTGTATTTAAAGTCAAATAGACCATAAAGCAGAGTATGCTTTAGGGCGGGACTACAAGGTGATTGACAGGTTGCTATCACAGCGTTGTCCGGTCTGGGAGTTGTTTGTGTTTCACTCTTGGAACTTTAAGCCTTTCACAGTGTACTTTCAGTTCATTAAAGGGCATCAGTTCATTATTTTTATATACAGGTTCAAGCATTTATTTTAGTAGTAAACAGTTTTTATGAATAATAGTCCTCCAGCTACCTATTTTCGAGTCATGACATAAATATTGTTTCCATGGCCGACAAAAGTCGCGTATTTGTAACGTGACAACGTCGCCGTTAAAGATTTGTTCGTACAGGTACGGGCCGCCGCTAGTGGCAGCAAACACCATCTGAATCTGACCGCGACGCCTCCACACAACGCGCCGATATACACCGACATACGCCGACATGCACTTTAATGTCAGAGCCGCGACGCTGAACCACGAGATCGCAGAAACAGCCCGCAAAATTAGAATTAGACCACTTCGTCAGGTGACGCCACCCGGTCTCGCCCCGTTTCGGAGCCCCGATGCCACTGTCCCTCGCTGCTCACGCTCACAGAGTCTTCTCCGCATGTGTGGTAATGTCAGCCTGCTTATTCATGCACAGGGAGAGAGCCCTTTGTAAATGGATTTAAGTGAGAGTTTAAATGGGCTCTAATCTCACTCGCTGAACATCCGTGAGCTGCAGGGGGTCTCATCTCCACACACACACATGACCAAACCCCCACTGGATGAGACCCCTACTTAAATGCACACACACACACACACACACACACACACACACACACTCTCTCTCTCTCTCTCTCTCTGTCACACAGTTAAAGGCAAGGTTGGGCCTCTCCGCAACGCGGGGGTAAAGTCACAGAGGTCAGTGCTCAGTTTCCACATCAAACCCAGGAGCAGAGGCCAGAGTCTCACCCCCCTCGCCCCTCCTCCCCTCTCTCCTGCTCTCTCCCCTCAGCACACACACACACACACACACACACACACACACCCTCTCCCTCCCTCCTTCCATCCCTCCCCTTGCTGGATGAACAAATGCCTTTGCTGTCAGCTCTGCCCTGGTCCCCTGTAATTGAAAATAACAGCCAAGGGCCAGCCCCCCGGCCGCTCTCCCCAACCTGGTGGCTCCCCTGCCTCTCTGACAGCCACCCATCAATACCAATGACTATTACCCGGGAAGTGAGAGCGCTGTCGATGACATCCAAGACACCACCCCTGCAACACTCCCACACACACACACGCACGCACAAATACACACACACACACACACACACACACACACACACACACACACACACACACACACCCCCAGTGTCCTTTCTCCGCTACCCGAGCCTCCTAATGTTTAACCCGTTACTAACAGCCTTGTCTCTAAGCTGCTACAGTATCGGCAACGGTGGGCAAACAAGCCTGTCTCTCTCTCTCTCTCTTCCTCTCTCTCTGTCTCTCTTTCACACACAGACACACACACGTACCACAATGCTTTACACAAATGCACACCCACACACACACACACACACACACACACACAACTCTCGCAAGGCATGCATATGAAACTCTGACAAGCAGCAAACTTTTCTTTCTTTTTTGCTTTCACAGCGAGAAGTGTTGAGAGTTTGGTGCCGTCTCACTGCACTCCTCTTGTATCCCCACCACACACACACACAGACACACACACACACACACACCACCACTAAGACACTCGAGTCAGTACCATTCTACACCGCCGCCACTCTGCTCGGGCTGATATGTTCAGAAGTTTCTCTCGAGGTCGAATAAGTGAGCCGAGGGCTTCGGTTGGGGGTCAGGATGCCGTGCGTTCGCGCTTGTGTCATGACAGCTTATTACACATTCACGTTGGGAAAATGTGTATTTCAGGTCCAGTCAGCACCATGCCAGGGTCTCTTGTTTCCTCCACCTCACACCCAACCCCCAAACACACACACACTGACAGGCACAAAACACAATGCCATAGGTGATCTGAGCTGTCACGTCTGCTTTGACAGGGAAATGACAGCTGAACGAGACGCACTGAACAACAAGCACAAAGCCCAGCGACATGACACACACAGCACACACACACACATACACACACACACGCACACAACACACAGCCAGCCAGCATGGGAACAGGACAGAAAAGAAATGCACAGACCTTGTCAGAAGCTGCAGAGCCGGTGGAGACTGTTTTCCCTTCCTACAATCCTCTGTCTCCTCTCCTCCTCTCCTCTCACTCCGCGCGCGTGTAGGTGTGCGTGTGTGCCTGTGTGTGTGTGTGTGCGTGTGTATGTGTGTGTGTGTGTGTGTGTGTGTGTGACAGTGAGTGAGTGTGAGTGCATGTGAGTGAGCAGCTCCCTCCCCTTCTGCCTCTCAGCTGCTCGGCTCAGGCAGTTCTCAGGAAATGAATGGGAGCGCACAGAGAACTGTTGTACTTGCAAACGACTT
Organism: Clinocottus analis; assembly: GCF_023055335.1. Taxonomy (NCBI): domain Eukaryota; kingdom Metazoa; phylum Chordata; class Actinopteri; order Perciformes; family Cottidae; genus Clinocottus; species Clinocottus analis. Next base: position 5,336,424 of record NW_027175843.1, read on the forward strand.
ACCCCGAGTCACATGATCCGCTAAATGTAGGGTGGGCCGGTGGGTGGAGGCTTCATAAGCGAAGGGGAAGACAATATACTCTAAGCTTTAACAGCATGCATCGAATTACACGGGGGCCACTCCGGGGAGGTTTCCGACGCGTCCGCTCTCTGCCAGCCCGTGCTCCTCACTCCCTCTGCCCTGCCGGAGCGGCGGAGAGCCCCGGGTGAGGAGGAGGAGGGAGGAGGGAGGAGGGAGGAGGGGGAGGAGGGGGGGGGGGGGTGGGGGCCGCGCACCGGCCGGAGCGCCTCCCCGTTTAAAGGGGACGGGGAGGAAGGTGGAGGCGGACGGGAAAGAAAAGGTGTGGTGGAGGCGGAGGGCAAGTTCATTATTGTAACTGTTTGGTTTATAAAGTACAAGTTTAGAGTCTTTTTTTTTTTTTTTTCGCGAATAGGAATTGTAAATGTTATGGCAATCGTAAATACAATCTAATTGGATCCAATATTTTGCTGAAAGCATTTTTAATTGACTTTGGGTCTTCATTGTGGATCAGAAAGTTAGTTGGATTAGTTCATTTAATTAGTTAATTCAAGTTGCCCCAAATGTGAGTCATTTAGGAAACTGGATTTGAAGAAGAAGAAAAAATGTAATTTATTGACGTAGGTCTGTTGGACTGCTTATCATTCAACAATAAGAACAGGCTTATTGTTACATATTGAAGTATTTAACAAAAAGAGGTTTTTGATATCTAGAGAAAAAGCATTGGATTGTAATACATCTATATTTTAATCATTAGTAAGTAATGGTATAGGTATTTTTCTTACACCTGTGTTTCCAAAGATCATAGCTTTGACCTCGAGAAAAATACAATTCACAAATTATGTACTATCCATACACTACCAATTATAAGTATTACATTAATTATCAAAATTAATTAAGTGATTAATTGATTAATCGCCTGCTCAATAAAATGTCAGGAAATAGTTCAAAAATTGTTGGTTTATTAAATTGGCTTGATATTGATGGCGATGATTCTTCAGTCAGTTAAAAGATAGACATTGAAATTAAGATATTCAATTAACTTTTATAGAAATCTGT
>NW_027175843.1:5342500-5347500 GCF_023055335.1 Clinocottus analis
GTATTCATACTGTGCAATGGAAGCCTGTATTTCTCTGAGGAAAGATGGAAACAAATACAACTGTGTGTGTGTGTGTGCATGTGTGTGTGCGTTTGCATGTGTGCGTGCGTGCGTGTGTGCGTGCGTGAGCGATGTGATGCTCCCTTCCTGTTGTCTCTGGCTGAACTTTAGAGTCCGGACAGAAAGAACAGACACGCCAGACGAGGAAATAGGGAGCAGAGAAGCTAAACACAACCTGTTACTGCTTTGGCTGGGAGGAAGGGAGGAAAGGAGGGAGGGAGTGGGAACGGGGGAGAGACAAGAAACACTCAAGAAACTGAAGACATTCGCTTGTAGTTGAGGATATCACTCTAATCAATACACATCCACTGAAACACATGCTTTTCATGCTTTTTTCCATTTTGAAGAAGAGGACATATAGTGGAATGGGATTCATAGCTCACTTTTGAACATATTGCACACAGGCTTTGAATAGAGTAACGAAGGAGTAAGAAAACTGACAGGATGTGAAGAAAAGAAATGCAAAAAAGGGAATTGTCTGTGAGAAAAACCTGGAGAAGAATTAACGTGAAACCTTGAAAGTAAGATGGACAAGGATGCATTCAGACTGTCAGACAGCCCTGGGTTCTATGAAATGCTCACCTCTGCAGCTTCTCTTTATTCCCCTCAGTTTCACTCTGTTCCCACTGTGAATGGCATACACAATAATAAGGCCGCGAACATATGCACACAGGAATGAGAAGCGCTTGCGCTCAGCTTCACAAGTCAAGGCTTTTATTTTTTTTGCTCCAGAGTACAATCCTAGAAGTACAATGGATTGGCCCCGGCTCGTCCGTCTGCCTGCCTGTCATGCGCAATACCTTTGTCGGTTTTCAACAAAACTTGGGGGTCATGATGCATGTCGTGACTTTCTTTCTAAGTGCTGATAATACACACATCTGCTAAAGGAGGGGACTGCTGCAGTATATGACACAACATGTTTTATGAAAGGCTCCATTCTGGCTTTTAGGATTTGAGTACTTCCTTCGATTATATTTCATTCAATGTATTTTGTGGAGCCCAAAATCACACATTTTAATGAATTCAATGCCAACATCCCACAGCTGCGTATAATGCTGTTCACAGTACACATATGACTTACAATAAGGTGTTATGTTTTCTGCTGAAAATAAGTATTTACACTTTTTTTTAAATACATTTTTTTATGGGGCACAGGTCCCTCAGTACAGAAACATGTAAGTAAGTGTTCTGCGTGCTGCAGTCCTAGATCTTCAACACCCTTTATAATAAGCATGAACAAAAGCTTTCTTATTCCTCCATGTCAAAACAAAGAATTGTGGGGGAAATGTTAAATGTTAATAATTTGATTGTTTATGGGGGATTATGCCTAAAATAATTCCCTCAGGCAATTCCTAAAAGTTAAAGTCGAGTAGAGTGAAATCTGAGATTGGTTTCTAAAGACATTACACGTGTTAGCAAGTAGGTGCTGAAAGCATGTGTGAAGACTTTGTGGAATTAAACTGTCACCATTAACAATGTTTGGGATTTAGCACAACCCTTCCCTGTAACACTTTATAACAACTAGAGCGCGAAACATCAGCGGTTCTGCAGTTTAAATCGTGAGTTACAACACTCCTTCACGTGGCCTTCTCCGTCATTCACAAGGGAGCATGTTCCAGTCCGGCCTTTTAATCGTTGGCTCCACCGTGGTTTACTCTGCTGCTACACTGCCGCAGCGTGCTGGATGTGTTGTTTTGAGCGCAACAACACCCTTTCTTGACTGTACTACATTTTCATAAATTGCATTCGATAGCGTTTGGAAATTCTAGAGGAGCCGCACGACTGCTTTATTTTGTCACCGTTCAAGTTAGCAGAAGACTATGATATGTTTGGAAAAAATATTATGTGGTGTATTTTTCCCACAAAACTGGAACAGTTAACTGGTAATATAACGCTTAGATTACTTTGAAAATGAATTATTCTGGACAAAAAATAAACGATTGTATGCAGTAACTGATTCATATGAAACTAATTAGCTTCAAAGTTAGCATGACTGCAGTCAAAGGAGCATTTGAAGTATTTGCTATTTTACTGTCATGTATGTACATTAAAACAATACAACTGTCAATCCTCCTGACCTCTCTTGTCCATTGACGAGTTTGATGTTAGCTAGCTAGCTTTATTTTGGCTTGACTGTGAAGCACATAACTGTTAAGCTAACCTTCAACTCGGTCACGTTAGCCCTTTGCTAGTCAGTGTACTTTAAGACAAATAAAAACATGGCAGTGTATGTTTTACAACAATATAAATGTAGTCTAATTATTCTCTTCTACTGAAATTCCAAAATTTGGTTTCATAAGTGATCTGGAGAAACTTACCACAGTCTTTCAAGAAGTGCAAGATGGCGCGGTGAGGAAACTCATGGTCGTTTGAGAGGAGAAGGAGGTGGGCAGAGCTTCCCAGAGTACACTACCACAGTGAACAAGTACATCAACACTGGAGGGCATTTTACTCTTGCTCTGAAATAGTCAATGTACTTTGACTGTGCATATTTTAGACTGAGGAAGGCAGACATCTTCAGTACTAGACCATTCACACCAAAACAATTTAGATTGATAAATAGCACGACAAGTAAGCGGGAGAATATGTATTTTCAAATTATTCTTATCCGACATGTAACTGCCATGACCTTATATCAATTCATAATGTATCTTCAAAGCTTCATTAACAGGAAGTGAACTGTGTATGCAGCATGCTTTATGTGATTGAGAACATATATGATTGAGTCGCAAAATCCAAACATGTCTGGGTTTTATTCAGTTGCATTCTTCCTTTTTTCTTGTTTCCTGACTGTTGAACCTCTTCTCCTCTATGACGCAAAGTAATCTTGACGATTTATTTCCAAGAGATTGCAAACTTTTCACAGTGGCTCATCTTAAGTGCATACCTCCACTGGGACCTCCACGTCTGATGCATCCACCTTCCCAAATGTATTGGCCTTTTTTTAAGTCACGCAGTATTCACAAGGGATGCTATGAAAAATGAACACTTGTGAAGTCAATTACTGATTCATACGTATATTTATACATCTATTTATTCATGTGCATCTGCCATCAACTGGATTCCAAGCACGCGGCGCTGTGTAATCTGTGACATTGGCTGCTTCGTTAAACTGACAAACGACAAACAGAAATAGCTGAAATGATCTCATGCGTAACAATAAAAACACACCAGTGAAAAAATGATTGAGCCACGTTTCTACTGCCTTCCATTTCCCACCTTGTACCACTGCAGTGAATGAAGACGGGGCAGCGAGGGGGAAGCCAGTGAAACAGTAGAGACGAACGAAAAGGAGATAGAAGGAGGAAGGAGAGCCAGCCGTGAGTAAAGCATTGAAACGGACAATGAAACCGAGTGATCTTGAGAAATCCATAAGAAACGTATAGAGAGAAATGGTGCGTTAGGACATCTGCTCGCTCAAGGGGCCTCCCCTGGTCTAGTCTATGCGTGCATGAGTGTGTGTGTGTGTGTGTGTGTGTGTGTGTGTGTGTGTGTGTGTGTGCGTGCGTGTGTGTGTGTGCGCGCCTGTGTTTGTCCAGGCGTCGGTACACCTGCACAGACTGAGTGGGTTGGCTCAGTGGGCTGGCGTGGAGCTCCGTGGATCCCCCTCCAGGCCAGCTCTCTGTCAGGCCCTGCCAAGGTCAGCCTCCTGCCAGGGGAAGGAGGAGGACGGAAGGGGGGGGGGGGGAGCGGGGGCGGGGGAGGGCGACGCTTCAGCATGACCACCGGGGCCTTAGCAGCACGCTGTGTCTTCTTGCACGCAAACACACACAAGAGCGCACGCAAACTCCCAGAATGAACTTTAACACTGATACGGAGACACGCAATAAGTCGCGCTGATGGACACAGCATGCATGTAGCAGGCTTTTATTCTGCAAAGAAGATAAGACAAACTAAAAACTAAAAAAAAACAGATGTGGAAATAGTTTGGATTAGCTGACAAAGAAACTTCAGCTCCATGGCTTAAGAGGATGAATGCTCGGAAAGTAACAAGGAGACCTGTGTGTTTGTTTCAACTGCTAGCTCCGTAGCATGTCCACTTCCTAGCTATCCATGACCGGGGTCCGCTTACCCGGGCGGCGAAGCCCAGGGTGGAGAAATTACTCGAGTCGCTCATGTGTACGCAGGCGGGAAGTGCAGCAGGGAATACGGCACACAAAAAAAAAAAGAAGAAAAAAAAAAGGTTGCCAATGAAAATATCAGTGCGGGAAAGAAAAATAAGAATAATCAAATAATAATGCAACACCTTGACTTGTGCAAAGGTGGCGGCAACTTGAAGCAAAACCTGTGATGATGAGAATATCAATTTTCTGCTGTACTCTGAGTTTCTACAGGGAGGAACAGTGAGCAGTGGACGAGAGATAAGCCTCCACACACGGCAGTGGAGACACCTGAAATGTACTGGAGCAATTATCCACTGCCACTCCTCCGCCATCCCCCCTCCTCCCACTGCTGTCACGGCTGTCGTCAACACACTGGTGTGTGTGTGTGTGTGTGTGTGTGTGTGTGTGTGTGTGTGTGTGTGTGTGCGTGTGTGCGTGTATGGAGCAGAGGCTGATCAGCCACCAGAGCCCACAGTGTGTTGCTCTTTTGTTGCTCTTTTCCAAGCCGGCAGCCCCTTTTGGTTTCCTTGCGACGAGACCTTGTGTTGCTCCCCCCCCCGCCCCCTCCACCCTCCTCCTATTCCTCCCACACTGCCCCTCCACCCATTTCCGCCCCCCCAACCCTTTTGGCAGCTCGACCCCCCCCAGCCTCTCCCATCACCTCCTTTCTCCCCTCCACCTCCCTCCCTCCACCTCCCTCCACCCCCCCCCCCACCCTCCCTCCCTCCCAGGCGCTGGGTAGAGGGAACAGCCAGTGCTCTCCAAACACAAGGACAGAAGCTGCCAGCAGGTAGCCATGGCAACAGCTTCTCTCTCACCCGCCACTTCCCCGCTCGG
>NW_027175843.1:5352500-5425000 GCF_023055335.1 Clinocottus analis
GAGAGGCGGAGCCAAGTTCACCCAGATGCTGTAATAGATATTAGATGACCAAAAGGTTAGAATTGTACTTTCACAACATGAAAACACACTGTCAAAGGGTTAAGTTGTGAGACTAAAACATGGACAACTCCCAGCGGTAGCGACCTGTCAATCACCTTGCAGCTCCACCCGAAAGCATCCCCTGTTTGATGGTCTATTTGACTCTAAATGGAGCATAATTTACTAAATGAACATCATGCTGTATTGAAGAAGACTTGAAACTATAGATTGAGACATAAACTCATGTTTACAATGTTTACTGAGGGAATAAGTTAAGAAATAAGTCATTTTCTGATAGATTTCTATACAATCAGATTATAATTTGCGATCGGAGGAGTCGTCTACTGATGGACATGAGAGAGAATGCATGTTTGGTATGCCTTTATGATATTTCAGAAGTTTGCCTTGTTGTTCAGACTTCTTGGCTAGCACCATCAAGGCACACGTATATGGTTTGAAGCTGAACATGGAATGACATACGGCAATAGACATACTTTGTACTTTGTGTTTAGAGCTAATTAGCAAATGCTAATGCTGTAAAGTAAGATTGTGGACAGGGAAAACAAGATTCCAGCTAAACATCAGCGCGTTAGCATCCTCACTGTGAACATGCTATCCAGCTGCTGTTAGCGTGTAGCTCCAAGCACCTCGCCACGGAGCTGCTAAGAGGGCCGCGGACAAAGAAAATGTAGATTACTCTCTAAAAATAGAACCCATTTTCTTCCAAATACTACGGCGTGAGCACTCTCTGCAATATATACCCTCGGCCTCGGAGCAGGCAAATCTTGCCTGCAGAAAAGCAAACACCTTTACCCAACGATCGCACTCCCAAAGCCATTTCTCCTCCCTCTCCCTTCCCTCATGTATAAACCCGGAGAGAATCTGGGTGAGGTGTCAGCCCAATGTACTGACTGCAACAACAACACAAAAACAGTCACCCTGTCCACCCCAGACCCAGATGTTCCCTATTGATCCCCCTGTGGATTTGGCTGAATGTAACCTCTCTCACTCTCCCCATTTGCATACACGCGTTGTTCTGTGCTTATATGCATGGTCATGCACGATCATGTCTCCCCCTCTGGGGGTTCATAACGCAACAAGCAGCAGTTCGGGACCAGTAACCCCCACGATTGTCCTCCTCTCCCCTTCCCTCCCTCCCCCGTGTCCACACAACGCCGTCCTCGACAGCCCCTCTCGGTTAATAATGTAGCATGCCTCGGCGTCTGATGTTGCATGGGGTTGCTGTGGCACCGCAGAGAGGCTGTCTACCTTTCCGGGAGACGCTGCAACTGGTTGCCAAGGAATTGGTTTCAAGGAGGAGGCGAGGGAGGAGGGGGAGTGTAAAGTAGAGGTCTGGCAGAGACGGAGCAAGAGAAAAACGGCAAAGACAAAGAGAGTGAGACGAAACAGACGGGGAGTGAGAGGGGGAGAAGAAAGAGAGTAGAGCACAGGAGTTGAGTGAGCCAGCCCAGTCCTCGCTCAGACTAAACTGTTGCACATCACGCGCAAATCTTGTACATAATGATAACAGAAATGTTGAAAAAAAAAACAGACAAAGCAGGTGGGATACTTTGGAGAGCGCGAAAAATACAAGAGAGAAATGCTGGTGGTGTTTGTCAAATGTCCTTTGGTGGACTGTGGGTGGTACTGTGGCGTTGATAGGCTCACTGTGTGGATTACACAGACGGCAGAAGAAGAAAAATGAAGACGAAAACAGAAAACGGCGCAGTAAAACAGGAAGAATAAAATGCCCCTTGAGTTCCCCAAAAAGACACATTCAGGTTGGTATATCAGCTTCCTTTGTGAATCCTCATGTCTTCCTGTAAGAAAAGACACACCATAAAGTATAAAAACGCGCAGCCTGTAGACTGCATGGTGGGTGGATCGTGTCATTCACGGGCTTCACGGCGTGTATTTATGGCATTACAAGCGCAGACATGGTTCCTGAAGGAATTGATGGATTGAGCCGCTTGTCACTGTTTCACTTAAAGGTCTTTCCCTACAAACACCAGGTTTATGGCCACGCACACACACACACACACACACACACACACATACACACACACACACACACACACATACCCGCATGCACAGATCCACCATAACTGCTTGATATGTATGGAAGGAGCTGACTCTACGCCTTCCAGCCTCGGCACAATATTTTCTTTTGCGGTGGTTAATCTGATTCTGTAGCAAGGGTAACGCAAGCAGGGTTGTGTCAGAGATGTCTCTTTTTTAACCAGTGAGCTGCTCCTACATCAATGAGATTGTCTTTATCTGCCTGCTTGCAGCTTGGGCTCCGATTTCTGCCCTGTGTATACGGGCGCTGGGTCGTGGGAGGCATGTGGGCGAAGGTGCGTGGCATCCGGCCTAATGCACAGCCTGGAGAGAAATACTAACACTTCACATTCACTGTGACTTCGACACTGCCACAGTTGAGGCTCTCACATTTTGGATAGAGATTTTTTTTTTCTTCTTTTTTTTCTTCTTCTTCTTCAGTGAATGAGTCACAGGTTTGAAAGATATTCCACGGGACATGGTCTTCTAATTTAGTTGTGGTGTGAAAGGAAAAGAGTCAAATGAAAACCCGATTGCGGGGCATCCATGTGGCGCTGTCAAGGCGCACAAAGGGTTGGTGTGCCGGGGTGTCATCCGTCTTAAAATACATTTGAAAAAAAAAAGAGGCTGTTTATGAAAAATGAAGAGAAAAAACTGCTCCTTCTCAGACCCCAGGACTGCCTTGTGTTTGACTCAGGATATTCCCCGCTGCACCACATTCCACTCCTGTGCCGTTATTCTGGACCGGGTCCTTCCCTCTTCCTGCCAAGAACCCTCCCATGAACACACATCGAAGTCCTCGCTCTGCAGGGGGCATTCCAGAAGCGATTGTCCGCTTGAGCCTTTTCTGCACATTCAGAGACACACATGTGCACATGTAACCCGCATGCAGACACACTCTGCTGTACTGGGCTGTGACCCTTGCCCTAAAGTAGAAGAAGAAGAAGAAGAAGAAGTAACCTCACATGTTTTTAGCGGGTAGCAGAATCCGGCTGTGTGGTGTCAATCAGTAACAACATGTGTTTCTTGCTTTTTGGGGGGGTCACGTGTATCCATTTTGTCAAATGGGGATCTACTATCAAAGTGTCCGTGATCTTTTATAGCCCGCAAACTATTGAAACCCCCCCGAAAAAGTGACCGTTCGCGTGTTCTTTAACCGCCAGCTGTTGCTTCACCTCTCTCTTGACTCCGTAGATGAAGCATGTTTCCTCGACTCGGTGCAACACTTTTATTGAGAACATTTGTGAGGCTTTTGACTATATAAAAAGCCGGAGCGTCTGTGTTGAAGCCTTTCTTCGCTTCATGTTGCTGCCTCATGTTTCTTGGCTGTCTTGCGCTGTCAACTCCCATTACCCGTGAGGTAATGGGAGTTGCCCCCCAGCAACTTGTTGCGGCCCCATTAGCAGAGCCCATGTGAGACACTCTGCGTCTCTTCTCAGTCTGTGCAGCGTAATCATTTCACTCCCTAATTTGCTGTTTACATTTATTTACTGTAAACTCTAATCTGATGCCCGAGGCAGTTTGATTTTTATTAACCAGTGACACTTTATAATGATCCAACTTCTGTTTCACTGTTCATGTAAGGTGCAGTAAATCTGGCTTTAAATGTCCGTGCTACTCAAACAGTGTCTTAACGCGTAGCCCATCGTGGCATTTTTCTCCAAAAATCTGTAGTGCACATATACGGTGGTCAGTGTGTTCAGACAAACTCTTGAGGTGTTCCCGAGTGAACCCTGCACATCAATTATTCAGTCGGATCACCCAGCCGCCTCGCTTGTCTCCGTCTCAGTCTTCCTTCTCGCTGTAGAGGGACCTGCTCTGCTGTACAGGCAGGGCGCAGACAGGGAGGATGAGGGCAGCCCTGTAGATAGCCTGACTGGAGCAGGAAGAGGGCTGGAACAGGAGTGTTCATTAAAGTCGCCCCCAAGAGCACAGGCCTAGGAGAAGGATAACAAGACCCTAGGGTGGCCGGTGTGGGCCCTCACTCCTCAAAAACCATAAATGTATTCCCCTTCATCCAGACAAATTCACAGCCTACTGTGTCAGCAAAAATACACACACACACACACACGCACACACACACACACACACACACACACACACACACACACACACACACACACACACATAGAGATACATCCACCTTTGTTGGACTTCTCACTTTTTGTTTGTACCTTATACTTTGGTCATACTTGAAATATAGGATAAGAAATGTATTTCCACAAGTTCTGGTTCTCATTTTTTCATTTATTCGAAACAGTCCGATTGTACTGTGGAAGTATTTTACCCTGTCAAACTTTTGCAGGGCAACTAAATAAGCAATAATACCAGACACACCATATTGTCCAGAAGACATATCACAAACCTTGATTTGTGTCTTCTCACCTCAGTGCAGTGACGTGGTGATGTAATCAAGGTTATGTCAGCGCATTGTGACATCAATGTTGACTGTTCTTTGGTATAAAGTGACACAGAGTCAACCTCCAACCTCTTGAGGGCGTGACCTGAAAATTTGACTATTCTAACAGTAGCTTAGCTTAGCATAAAGAATGGAAACAGAGGGGAAAAGCTAGCCAGGCTCTTTCCGCCAAAATGAAGTCGTGTGTGTGCATGTTGAAAGCTTCACATGTTTGCTGCCGATTACCACCGAAGCTCCAGATGCTCCGGATCCAAAAATGCAACTTCAAATGTTTTCAAGAGTTCAAACTTGAAGCGATGATTTCCAGTCTGGTATGAATCGCTTGTTGAGATAGCAAAAAGGATTAAAACCACCATGTGTCTGTATAATAATCATATAGCCAGCAGCCAGTTAGCTTAGCGAACTTCTGTGTTGAGACTGAGAACAAGTAGACTGGGCAGCATTTATTAAGCTCACAAATACATTATATCTCTGTAGATTAGTGAAAAAAGGACAGCTCAGCTAAATAAAACAGGGCAGATTTGTTCTAATTGAGTCCTTTGAACAGAGCCAGACTAGTTGTTTCCTACTGTTTCCATTTTTTATGCTAAGCCAAGCAACTGTAGACAGCTACTGGCTCGATTTGCAAAGTTATGTGCTTTCTGTGTGGAAACAAAACAGCACATTTCCCAAAATGTTGAACTATTCTTTTAAATTACTCACTAATGCTGTAAGTGAACAATACTGAATGTCACTTCCTTTTTATTTTCATTTTGTGTCGATGTTTGGCTTCCCCTTAAGACAAAGGTGGTAGTGTTTCTGAGCGCCAGAGTCCAGAAACCTCTCATTTTACTGCATCAGGCGCGTGACAGTCTACCACTCGCAGTGCTGGTTCTGGTTCTCCCGCGCCTCCCTTCCCTCCAGCTGGCCCAACAATGTGGCCCGGGCCTCCAGCAGCGTGGTGCCGGTGTCGGCTCCCAGCGGGGACTCGCAGAGCAGTAATGACAAGCTCTACTCCTGGCTGGAAGAGGAGACGCTGTTGGGCATGGAGCTCTCCACCTCCCGCCGGAGCTTCTGACTGCAGGTTTGAGGTGGCAGGAAAGCCAGGTCTGGGTCTGTCCACCGGTCGCTGGCGGAGCCCCCGCTGGAGTCTTAACGGGAGGGGTTTGGTTTCCAATTTCTGCACGCAATCCAACCCAGGTGGCACCAGCGACAAGCATTTACAATAACTATATAGCCGGTCTCCTCTCTGATGGTCTTTACTTATATGGGTCACATACAGGCTTCTGTTTTATTGGTTTATTTCATAACCAGTGACAAGTTCCTTACAGTATCTTGAAACAAAGCTACTTCCTGATTTATCTTTGACCTTACAGTGCATTTTCAAGAAGTGCAACTACAATTTACTTGTAGTGCTGCATGCAGTTATGACAGATGTCTTCTGTGCAGTCAGCTATTTTCTTTTTTGATTCGACTTGGTTAAAAAATAAGATTTAATTGCATTCCTGTGTCCATACAATACAATACAATGGCCATAGCTAAAACAGGAAGAGGAGGAGAGTATTCCTTTTAGATACACTACCTATAAATCATTTTTAGCAAAACAGGGCAACCAAAAATTGTTGTATGACAAAAATATATAACTAGCAGGTAATACACTCAATAGACTCTAAAGGAAAAAAAAGAGTCTTTCATACTTTTTCATCCAGATGTTGACTCTTGGCTTCCCAATAACTCTCTCCTCTGTGTATCGAGCAGAGGTGCAGGGCAGCATTTAAAAGAGCCCGAACTACTCGAACGGCTCCTGAGGGAGGCCCCCCTGACTGACGTATGTGTCTCCGGGGTCGCTGAGATCTGACCGCACGGGGGCCGTCGCCCCCCCCCCCCCCCCCCTCTCGCCTGCCGGCCCGGGCCTGTCGGGCCCCAAACCGCGGCTCTCCAAAAAGACCCCCAAGCGACGCCGCATTCAGCCAGGCTGAGCAGTAAGCTGAAATTAAAGCTGTTTCACTGCGGTTACTTAAATAGTTGGACAGTGAGAGCATGAGGTGGCCCAGAGTCAAGGCTAAGGCTGTCTGGGCTAGTGAGTGGAAATCTCAACAAAAAAAAAAAAGGCTCAGGGTTTGGGGAGGGGAGAGGGGAACATGCAGAGTGAAGGATTAGACGAGACTCTCACAGTGACCTGGTTCGAAGGTTTTCTGAGGTTTTTGGTGTGGAGGGAGAGCTCGGAAATGGATGTGGGTGTTTTCTGCAACTCCACTAAATGTACTGTCACTGCTCCTTCGCCTGCTTGTATAGCAGCGCGCTGGGGAAGGAATGCATTACATAAGATGCTACGGATCAACGGGATAACAGAGGTTAGCATGTTCAGGGCTAAAAGGAAACACAAGAGGCTGAAATATATTTGTTATATTTGTTGTGAATTTGTGAATAAATACATATCTTCTGTTCTGTTATCCAGCTGCCATACAAAGACATGTCATCGTCATAAATGCTATTTCATTTTTTTTTAGCAATTGTTCAGTAATTAGTTGGTGGTATAAAATAACTTAAAACGCTGATCATGTCGTCTGAGGGTGAGGTGGCTTGTGGCTGGACTTCAGCCGCAGGTTTGGAAGTGTTTATTGAATTATATAACTGCTTGGCATAAATCTGGGCTAAGGAGCAAGGGGTGGATCCACAAGGTCCCTCGATACCCCCCATCACGGCTAGCTGGGGTTTTGACCACAAATCCGGCCCACATTCTTCAGCCTCCGCTGGCTGCGTTTAGAAGGGTTCTGTGCGCTTTTCACGGAGGCCGGGCCCTGAAAGGGGGCTCAGCACAACAATAACAACAACACCAAAAAAAACCTGGATCAAACCACATCAAACTTGTCAGCAGCACGTTTTCCTCACAGATGATTTCATCTCCCTGGGCCCCTGGTCCCTCATCCAAGAGCGCACACCGCACGCATCACGCATGATTGTTATCACAGCATCGCTTTTATTTCTCTATTTTTATGCACGCTGGCCGGCGTACAAGAGAAACATTTGCCTTAATGTTTCCAGGCCACAGTGACTCGGCCGCACGCTACCGAGTGGAACGGAGGGGAGCGAATTCCCAAGCCGACGTTCCTTTAAATCCACGAGGGCTTCACGCAACGTATATATGGCTCGGTCTTCGGAGAGGAACAGGAGCCAAGACATCTGTGTGACTGGAGGGGACTGACCCCCCCCCCCCCCCCCTCCCCCTCTTCCAGAACACTGGGAATGGGAAAACCGAGGATTATCTGGTCACATTGCATATCACGGGCATATATTCTCTGCACAATAGCACATGCCCCTCCTCGCTCCCCCTCCCTATTAAGTGCTCTGTGTCAAATGTATTTGGAATAACACATCCCAGTTAGCATGTCCTGCTAATATGTGCGCACATATTTGGGAGGTGGAACTGTTGCGTGGACAAGCATTTATAATCGTATCTGGGAATTGTGTAGCAGAGAGAGGAACACTCAGTGAGGGTGTATCTCTCCCCCTACACTAATCTACTGTGTGTGGAAGGGTTTTTCTCTCTTTTTTTCATTATCAACTCTCCACTGTGTTCCTGTTCAGTGGGGTGCTCTGTGCCCAGTTAAGAGTCCCACTAGCCCTGGGGTGAAAGGATGGTAATGGGGATGACAGGGGGTGGGGGAGCGGGGCTTAACTATTTCCCTGCATTATGTTTCGACACTTGCAATAATGCAGTAAAAGTACAAGATTATTTCATCACCAATTGTGATTTCCACCATGCTTGTAATTTGGACTTTGCAGGGGGAGTAAAAGGGGGAGGCGGGGCAACGTGGATTGGGATGTACAGTGAATTCCGCCTGCAACTATGACATCAAGCGGCGCTGCCTATTGATTTAGAGCCTCGCGGAGCTGCGCTCGGTGGACACGGAGGCTTCATCTGATGTTTTCTGCTTGCAGAGCATCCATTGTGGAGTGCACGTGCACGCGACGAGGGTCTGCGTTTCATTTCTGTGCACATGCGCACGTAGCGCACAGGAATGGAAGCTTGTGTTCTCACAATATGTGACCTCCTGTGTCCTAGAATGTTGCCTCCACCCAGCCACACCCCCCTGGTGCACCCACCCGCACACACACACACACACCCACACACACACACACAAACACGGGCACGCACACACACGTATTCCGCCCTAGACAGGCCAGGTTGCCAGAGCTACACAAACTCCCACCCATTAGCGGCAGGATTCCAGGATAACCATGGCAACCAGTCTCTCACCCCCGGGGAGACGAGCAGTAGAACTGAAAGGCTCCATTCAATTTCCACATCCCAGTACAGCACACACAAAAGGACACACGCGCACGCTTCTTTTTCTTTTTTTTCTTCTTCTCACACACACACACACACACACACACACACACACACACACACACACACACACACACACACACACACACCCCAACACACACTCACTGGACAAGCACACCCGCGCTCACCACACAGACACGTCCAACGCAAACCCACTTGCTCTAACAGCCTCGCAGTCACTCCAGCCTTCCCTTCGCCTGCCTCCACCGGGGTGAGTGGGAGCTTGTTAGAGAGAGACCGCACACACTACATCCTCTCACCCACGGTCCTGGACAAGCACACACACACACACACACACACACACACACACACACACACACACACACACACAGCAAAGCATTAATTACACCTCACTCATTGTGATGAGACACACTTTCAGAGCAAAGTCGACAGACGCTTTATTCCATGCACAAAGATCACCTTCTCTTTTTTCTTTTTTCTTTTTCTTTCTTCCTCGTTCCCCTCCCTCGCCTCCCTCCGCACTTGCGAGGGTCACGACTGCGTCCACGGTGGCGGATATATGGCATGTGCATTCATGTCTTGCACGGGTGTTATGTCACATGGAGAGACAAGGGAGGGGAGATTGGTATCAGGTATGGTGTCTTTGACACCTCTAGGAGGTTTGAGAGGAATTATGTAACAAAGGGCGAGGAAGTAGGAGCTATTGGTGTAGGGGAGGAGAGAAAAGTGCCTTTTACAGGATACATTCGGTGGCTAATAAGGATGTAGCTATACCATCCCACTTGAGGGAACGCAGCCGAATGTGTGCTCAAAGAGAGAGAGAGAGAGAGAGAGAGAGAGAGAGAGAGAGAGAGAGAGAGAGAGAGAGAGAGAGAGAGAGAGAGAGGGGTTAATGATGCACAGTGGGAAATCAACCTCTGAGTATCAAGAAAAGGGATGCAGAGGTGTATAAAGGCTGTGGGAGAGACTAGAAGACGGGTCTTGTTGAAGAAAGGATGCAGGTGATGGAGACCCTGAGTGGCAATGAGGAGGTGTGAGCAAGAGAAAAAGTCATGGAAACACAAAGTGATTGACAAACAGAGAGCAGCAGCACCATGGTGTTTTATCATCTCCTGTTCACATCAGAGCCCACACAGGCCATTAGACGCGAGCCCGGCATGAATCAATTTGGAAATGATCTATTCAAGAAAAATCTTGAGAGGGCGAGCGCACAGCACTCAGCCTTTTATGAGCACAGTGAATGCTGTTTTTGTTTTGTGTTATTTCTGTGTGAGTGTGTGTGTCACCTTGGTGGCAGATAGTGCGGGGAGGTGAAGATGTGCAGTGTCTTCTTGAGATGGGGGTGTGTGTGTGGGAGTGGGGAGGGGGGGGGGGGGGGCTGGGCATGAACTGGGTCAGAGCATATCGCAAAAGGGTGCGGTGCTGTTTGGGAAACAATGTGTGGAGGAGGGAGGGAGAGTGAGTGAGAGAGATCTGGAACGAGTGAGGGGATGGAGGAAGAGTGGAGTGAGGCTGGCACTAATGACGGGTGCGCCCAGGGCCGCGCAAGTACAGCTGTCCCCCCCCCCCTCCCTCCACTCCCCAGCCCACAGTAAAACACAGTCAAACCCAGTGTGTGGGTCCACGCTCACAGGAACAGCTGGGTGGCTCTGGGTGGAAAGGAAAACAAAGTATATGGAGGACCGCGCATCGCCAAATCGCCATCTCGTGCCCAGGCAGCTCGGAAGGTTTCTCCGGGACGACCCGGGAGAGGGGGTGGGGGATGCTCCGGGGCGACTCACGGTTCAGAAGAGGAGCCGGAGAGAGTGGCGGTCACTTGAACCCTCGACTCGGATGAATCCCTTCAGCTTTCATCTAGTTTTCCAGAGGCTGACGTCAGACTGCTGAACACGCCTGAGTCCCACCACACACACACACACACACACACACGCACGCAGGCTCTGCCCACCACCTCGTCTTTGTGCCCCTTTGTGGCCTTGTGGAAAAAGGCTGTGCGAACACACACACGCACACACACCCTGCATGATGTCAGAAGTACTTCTCTAACCTCACACCCAGAGTCCCTTATCGCTGACATCATACACCCGGGTCTAAAGGGGCTTAACCCAGAGCACACAAACAGATAAAGTCGGCTCAAAGACATATCATTTGCACTTTTATTGGCCGGGCCTCCATGTAGGAGGATATCTGCCCGTCTGACTCACTCCTTGTCTGTCTGACCACCCCCTCTTTCCAGCCTGCCAGCACTCCTTGTGTCTCTCGCCGTCTCCTTCTCCTCCTTCTCTTCTCGCCAGTGTTTGTCTTTGAATCATTGCTGAGGCGTCGTGGGCCAGGCAGAGGCCAGCGATAATGTGATTATAAGAGGACCCGGGTCCAAAGTCTCCACTCAGATCGTCCCAAACCCCACCCGGGGGACTTCTGTCACCACTTTGCCGGGGATATCCAGGTTGGAGAAGTGTGTGGGGGGAAGGGGGGAGCCTCGATGAGATGTTCTTGTTACTTACGCTTGTTTGGGCCTCACCTCTCTTGTTTTTATTTTAAAGCGTCAGAGTGTGTGCAGCGGCCCCGCCACGAGATGATGTGAGCAGCGCTCACAGAGTATTAGAGGCCAGAGGGGAATAGAGGGTTTGGGGCCGTGGCGGTTTAAAGGGCATTTTTGTGTGTGTGTGTGTGTGTGTGTGTGTGTGTGTGTAAAACACACATATACATTAGTAATCCCCACGTGTGTGTGTGTGTCTAAGGATGCCATGTGTATTTTCCCAGGCCTCCAGAGGCCACACAGATGAATGAAGCATCGGATCAGGTAAGCCGGGCGATGCTGCCCAACATGTGCTGCAGCAGCATGGCCCCCGGGGGGGATTGTTTTTTTTGGAGCGGTATGTCTGCCAGACCGCTGGGAAGTGCATCGGTGGTGTGAGGTGAGGAGAGGAAGTGTGGCTCTCGTCAGGAAAAAAAAAAAAGATGAAGAGGGTTCAGACATGACAAGCGTGTCATTAATCACAAGATCCTCCAGGCGGTGTTCGTGGATACCTGCTCTCGATGGAGGGGGAAATCAAAGGACCGGACTGGACGGGAACAGGAAGAGTGTGTGTGTGTGTGTGTTTAGTTCTGTGTTTCTTCCTGCGGATTCATTACTGCAAAATCCCCTCTTCCTTCAGCCTTTCCTGCTCTGGCCATTTACCATGAGCCCCTCTGGCAGCTCCATCCATGACAGGTACAGAGAGAGAAAAGCACTCTGTAGGAAGCAAATCTGTCACCGTGCTAACTAAAACATGTCAGTGTGGCAGTGCCGGGTGTGTGTGTGTGTGTGTGTGTGTGTGTGTGCAGTTTGGATAGCTGATTGGAATCCAAGGCTGCAGCCAGAGTGAAGAGTTTATTTCATAGCTTCAGAGAAGGAAGAGAGCTAGAGCAGTTGGTGTATCAGCGAAGTGTGTGTGTGGGGGGTGGGGCTGAACTATGAGATGCAGTGAAATGTGTGTGTGTGTGTGTGTGTGTGTGTGCATGTGTGTGTTCCTGGCCTCTGGGGAGCCAGCTCCTCTCTCTGGACGAGCCTGAGCCCACCTGAGTCTCTCCCCCCATCCCTCCAGCTGTTTCCCCTCTCCATCTCCAAACACCCCGCCCTCCCATCACCCGAATCTCCATCGTCCAAATTCAGAAACTCACAAATCTCCGTCTGCAAACACACAAAGCCCCGATGCCGCTCGGATGGGGCCCCGCTCACTGCACACTGTTCTGTACTTGTGTAAATGTCTTGCCTTTTTTGTAGCTGTTGTTCTTTTCTCCTCCGAACCACACTTTCTATTTGAACCCGATAGCCGCGCTGCAGAGTGAAAGTGGAGCAGTTGTGTGTAGATATTCTGTGACCTGTGATACTTTGTACTGATGGCTGAAGCCCAGCGCTCTCCGCTGAAGTAACTCCAGCTTTTAGACTGCGCCACAGCAGCATGAATTCCCATATAAGGCAGGAGGAACCCTTTCTAACCTCCTCCTCCTCCTCTACCCCTTCACTCCAGCAACTCACACTCACTCTTCCCTTTTTGCTAACGCCGTGCTCTGATGCCCTTAAGACACACACACACACACACACACACACACACACACACACACACACACACACACACACACACACACACACACACACACACACAGACCATATCTAATACAGGGCTGCCTGTCAGCAACAGTCCTGTGTCAAACACTGGCAGTTCTATCAGCTTGAGTGTTGATATTTGTCGTTTTGTGTTCTCAAGTCTGTCATTCATACCTGTCTTCTTGCGTTGCTACATTTTTTGTATTCCGTAGGCTTTACAATACAGCAAATATCACAGCTAAGCCTCAGATCAAGCCTCACAATTCCAATGGGAGGGATGAGCAGAGCGGGGAGCAGAGTGGGAGGTTGGGATGGATTGAAAGACGGAGACAGTGAAGACGAAGAGACGGAGAGAGAAAGAAAAACACAAACAGAGCTGATAAGACCTTCGGCGGAGGAAGTGTCGTTCTCAGCCAATCCCCAGTGGACTCCCATGTATCCCACTCTTCCTCCCCCTTCTTTGCTGCAGGATGTGTCCTCGTGTGGGAATACAGAAGGAATGTGGCCCCTTTTGTTTAGTGCGCGATAGGCTCCTGGTTGGCGGCCGCTTGTGTGCGTCTTTACTGTATCCGTGACGAGCTCCAGGCTTGGCAGAGGCTGGTCGGCGAGCAACACTCAACAGACCTTTCTGGGCAAGGCCCTCCTTAGGAAAAACAATGACTGGTCTTACGGCTGCTATCTTTCAAAGCTCCTCCTTGGCTGGCGGAGCTGCTGCTGCGCTCTCGGCGTGGTTCATATTCAGAGGCTACAGGTTAGACAAAGAGCTATGGATGAATCAGTGGTTCCCAACTATGTACCCTGAAAGCCCGATCAGATGAAGCTTGCCATTTCAAGCATTTCTTCATTACTTTTCAGCTTTCCATTAGGCTATACTTCTGTTACTATTTCAACTGTTTATTGACAGTTCTAGCTTCTACACCATTCAACACAGTAGTTCATACTGTCTATCCGTTAGCCAACTCATCCATTTCAATCATTTAGCCATTAGAGCACTGTAAACCTTTTCCCTATTTAGAATAGACATTTTTACACTTCCCTTCATAGCTGAGTCTACTTGAAATACACTAGTCATCTTTGGATATAAGAGACGCATAATTTATACATATATATTTATATATATATATATAAAGAAAATTCATATATTGATATGTACAATTCTCATAAAGTTGTGTGCAGTATATACTTTTAACTATTTATATTACATTACTGATGAGCTGCTTTACTCAAACCTCAAACATTTAAATTGAGTTTATAGTTCAAATTTAGTTCATGGACTATAAGAAATAAACAAAGTCACCATGTAGTCACTCGTTGGTCTGTGTCCCTCTGGTTTGGAGCCTCAAGTTCGCCATCTTGGATTATATATAGCCGTGGCCATCTTTACTTTTGCAACCATTGAACAGAAGTGATCATATTGTGAAGTAGAGAACTGTATATGGCTCTAGTAGTGACCTGACAATCACAGGGTAGCCCCGCCCTAAAGCATACTCTGCTTTATGGTCTGTTTGACTCCATATTGACCATAATTTACTAAATAAACATCATGCACTATTAAAGAAGACTTGAAACTAAAGTTTGAGACCATAAACTGATGTTTACGGCGGTAATAAATAAAGGGTTTATGTTGATTTGTAACCAATAACCAAGAAATAAAACTGATTAAGTTTCATTTTGCAGTCAACTTAACTTTACACAGCAGAGAGAATCCAACATGAGCAGATTAGTGTCACCAAGCTAGCTTGTTTCTGATTGTTGGAATTAAGTTGTTACAACTGCCACTGTACTTTTAGCCTTTTCATAAATCTAGCAGGGGACACTTAACGTTAGCTTCTTTACATTTTGAGAATTCCCCTATACTCCAATTGCGTACCCATTTCAACAGTTGCTACAATTTCAACCATATACTTTTAACTACTGTTGTCAACCATTTATCAATTCATTTAGCTAACCGTTTCAACTAGCTAACTTTCTTGCTAGCTCATTTTCACGTCATACTTAATGGCAATCCCAGATAAAGCACCACTGGTTGGGAACCACGACATCAAACATATTTCTTGAGTTCAATGAACGGAGGAGTATTCATTCCATTCACTACAATGTGGCTAATTCAGAAATGTAGTCAGTTTAATGTTTCAGACGCTCTGTAAAAAGGTACAATTTCACAGAGGATTTTTTTTTCCACTGGAGACCTGTAGTTCTCTTTGCTTAAGGCGCTGACAAAAGTAAAACTCTTGAAAAAGGTCTTTCTAAAACTATCGAAACCCACCTTAGCCTCTTTTTTTTTTTTTTACGCAATACTACATCTATACACGGATACCATTTCAGCTTGAGGCTCCGTCCTACACTTGAAGTGCTACCTTGTAGAGCAGGAAAAGAACATGATTTCTTTATGAGAGCTTTTTCTGAGCAGGGAAGACATTCAGACATGAGTAGACAGAAAACAAGGCAAGGTGAATTTTATTGAAGAATTCATGACAGTGTCTTTGTTTTTTGCGTAGCCCTTGTGTCGACAGAAAAAAATACAATCCATCAATTATTAAGAGTCTTTCCTCACAACACGGCGATACAAGCGCTACTTAGTAGTCAGGACTCGGAGCACCTGATGTCAAATAAACACACCCTTCACTGACCACATTGGATATTGACAAAATGGTCTCATCTCTCCGATTAATGGAGATTAAAGGCCATTGATTATTTTTGGCACAAAGGAATAGAGTAAGTAAACAAGTCTGCCAACAATCTTTTTTAATTTTTTCTCCTTTCAAGTTTTTACTGCTCATATTTGGTATCTTTTTAAGCTTTTGTTTTAATACATACCAGAAGAAAGCTGAAAAAGTTTAGTGAGAAATAAAAAATAAAAAGATTTAAAAATACATTTACATAATGCACCACAGAATTCATTATGAAATCATTCTTTGTTTGAAAGAAACCAATCTTTGGTTCAAAAGGTCAATTTACATTGTGAAACAAATACCGTAGGTGAAGGATAGCAGCGTCGGGCTGCGTCCTCGTATCCTCCCACAGATTTTAAAATGAGTTGTTTGACCGTTCAAAGATGACGGTTTCTCTACTACTTATTGGTGCGGACCTCAACTGCGTCACCTCGATCCCCACAAGGAACATTTCACCATGACGGAGAACGCCAGGGGGGACTATCACCACGTCAAGGTTTTCAGGTGAGTCACTGCAGGTCCTGCAACTCGGCATCAGACGTATTGGCTGCTCTGGGTGCACGCACACGCATCGGATTGCCCGACACAAAATGCATCGCACTGGATGAGTCTCGCTTGGGCTAAAAGTTTGACAATAACAACTTTACATGGACACTAAAATGAGTCACCACGAAATGCCATCCAGGGCAGGAAGACTGATGGACACCATTGGTAAGTGCTTTTTTCCCCCCCTGTGATATGACATTACCTCGGTTGTTAATGTAAGGGTGTTATTATTACTTTTTCATTAAAAACAGAGTGAAGCTCAGGCCTATTTTGCTTTCAATCAGAACTGCCGATGGTGAGTCAGACACGGAGGTGGAATGAAAACTAAACTGAGGCGGGAGCCAAGGACGGGCTTTGAACTCATCTGAACCGTCTGCCCATGCAGTCAGACGGTTCAACGCGCAGCGTGTTTGCATGCGAGAGTGTGTGTGTGTGTATGAACTGTATACATCACCCAGCATCAAGAGAGACTCAACCACATTCAAAAAAGAGGAACTGAATTGAAGTTCCTCTCGTTTCCTTTGTGGTCTTTCTACTCAAAACACTTGAGTGTCGCTGCAAACATCAAAATCATCCGTGTGACGAAAAACGCGAAAAGCAACTGCAATCTTGCCGGCCCCATCTTCAAGAACGACAGGAAGAGAGGGCGTGGCCAGTTTTGTCAGACTTTGTGGCTGACAAATAAAAACAATGTCATTTAGACTTAGAAGATCACAAAATAAAAAACAAGTGTGTGACGTTCATTCAGATCAATCCCCCTTGGGGGGAGCGTGCGCCTCCGGCCTCGGCGTCTGAACAGCGGCGCTAAAAAACGAGGCGACACCGCGGTCACTCACACAGGAAACAGAGAAGGCAGACGACCTCACATCCTGCCCTTGAGCTTTGGAGGGAAAATGCTCTCCTCCTCGCAAAGTGCACGTATTAAAAAGATCTCTCGTGCGAAGGCAGTGGTGCAGCGCTGTGCGACCAGACACACGCATGTGTGTCGGATGGTAAAAAGCCTAATATGGCGAAAAGGGTGCACTCAGGTGTCTCTGTTGTGGGGAGAAGAAAACAACAACTACAACCACAACAGAACTAACTTGAGATCTTTGGAGGGAAATTACACTCACAAGGAAGTGACAACAAAGCACTCTGAGGCAGGGTTTCCATTACAGACACAAGTTCAAAAACAATTGCTGACACACACACACACACACACACACACACACACACAGGTAATGGCTATAGGCTTAACCTGAGGTCCAAAGGATTGTTTGCCAATAGGCAACTTCTTTTAACTGCTTGTGTGCTGCTACAGAGACCGTTGCAGGAAGGCGGTGCACACAAAGGTTCGCAGAGGCAGACATGTTTCTCACTTCTGTCAAACTAAAAAAATCCCCCTCCCCGCCCTCTGTGATTACTAAAAAAGATCTGAACACGGAGGATGTTGCGCAGCTTGATCTCACCTTTCAATCTGGCAGTGAAACGGACGAGACGGAGAGGCAGCGCTTGACGCACCCGATTGGAACAGTCTGTTCTGCTCAGGTACGACGGAAACCATCCTCCCGCTGCTCCATCGCATGCTGACGGACGCCGCAGAGACTTTTCCCGTACAAAGTCTACACGCTTAGAAGAGCCTGCCACTTTTGTGCAGCTGTACAACAATATAGCCTTGGAGCTCGGCAGCTTCCCTGCTGACGCAGTCTCAGTTTGTTCGCTTCACCCCCTCCCACCATCACCACCACCCACCCCCACCCTGGGTCGCCATCAGGGCTTCTTTGCTGTAGTTTTGGCTTTCCCGTTGGGCCCCGTCTTGATCTGGGTCATCTCCACATCTGTCAGGGCGTCCGGGGGAAGGCACGAGCGCATGCGTTCGATGGTCTTCTGGTGAGCTGCCCTGTCCTGCTCTAGAGTGCGAATCATGTGCTTCATTTTGCTCTCCCGAGACAGGAAGCTCTCCACGCTCGTCTCCAGCGTCTGGATCTTCTGCCGTGCAGTCTGGAGGAAACAGAGAGGTCGCGCCTCAGTGAGTACAGGGGTGCGGTACGCAGACAGAAGGGGAAGAGGAGAGGGGGGGGGGGTAAACAAACAACAAGCACAGATGCTACGGATTCTGAGAACTCCTGCTAGAAGTCTGCATGTAGTTCATGCAGAATCCAGGTTTATAGCATAATTCACATGTAAAATGTTGTAATTAGAGTCCACTATTTCTTCTTAGTCACTGCAGATACGGGAGCAGCTTAATACCTCTTTGACGTGAGGAACACCTGGTTCACAAATAACTCATAGATAATGTCAGGAGGATTCTGGGAACCTTTAAGTGTTCGAGCTCTTTGTCTTGCCATCCATTTCATATGGCTTTTAAACTTGTGTTTTAGTGCCATCTACGGGCAGGCTGAGGCATTACCAGCGGAATCAGTGTGGCTCCCTCAACAAATTTTCCTCATTAAACCTAACAATCTCCTTCCAAATTATAAAACTTGGCATTTGCAGCTGTTTCCCCCCCCAAAAAAAGATTCTTCCCGCTGATGTGGCTGAAAGGTAACACCTGCCCAGTGTGATTCCTCTCTTCCCTACCTGAAGTTTCTCCAGCAGGTCCATGTTCTGTTTCTTCAGCTGCACGTTGGTCTTTTCCAGTTTGTCCAGCCGGTCGGAGTCATCGGGCAGCGGCCCGGCCTCCAACATCTCATCCTGCAGGACGTGGTACTCCACCTCGTACGCGTGCAGCTGCTTGGAGATGTCCATCTCCATCACCTGGCAAACACCGGGTTACAACAGTCATCAGGCTATGAACAGCGGTAACGAGGGGAAAGCAGAAGGGCCAGCTACAAGAGTCTGAGCAGAGAGTTTTAAAAAGGCTGAGTTGGTAATTTGAAAGCTTTACATCTTCAGTAAGAACAAATGGACTTAGGTTTAAGAGCCACGCACCGTCTGGGGAAGTAGTGGGATTCGATGACAAAATAGAAATATACAATACTGGCAACCTCTACTGTTATTCTGCAGGACAATAATGGCACAGTTTACTCCGTCAGCGAGTGGAAGTTTTTCAAAAAGTTAACTGTTGTGTTGATACTAAAGAGGTTGAAATTGGATTGAAAAACCATTACGTATAGTAGCCAGGAGGTATCTGTAACAGGACAAGTATCCCTGACTAATGGTCAAAGTCGTATCCGATTGGTCAATGATTTCCTTCCATTTAAAAAAGGGACAGTTCACCCCAAAATCAGAAACACATACTTGCATGTTACTATCGTTTAGCTGTTGTTTGCAACTAATGAACCGCCCGTTTGCTGTGTGTTTGTAGTGTGTCTGTGTGTCTGTGTGTGTGTGTGTGTGTGTGTGTGTGTGTGTGTGTGTGTGTGTGTGTGTGTGTTGCAGTTTGGTCCATAGCACTGACAGAGCTGATCAAACCTAATTTAATTTTAACCTAATCTAAAATACCAAATATGCCGGTTGACTCCACCGGAGTCTATCGGGTCACTGAATACTGGAGGACTCTGTGTCGCCACTTATAAAAACACATGGAATGAAAACGCTATTGTTAAAGTTTTCTTTGCCAACAAATCAAATTCTTTTTTTTTTTCATTTCTCATCCGCTACTATATTTCAATAAGTATTCCCCTCGAGATGTTGCATTGTGGTTCTCTTGTACAAGTACCAGGAGCCTGTCGACACACTGTACCGCTACAATGAAGACGAGGGGGGACGTGGCCACTCATGCAGAAGTAGTATCACAATCACGTGCAGCATAGTCCGAGTCCAACGGCCCACTCGGTACCTTGGCAATGGTCTGCTCCATCTGGGCCTGAGTGAGGGCGGGAAGTGTAGTTTTCAGATAGTCCACGATGCTCTCGAAGCTGTCACACTCTACGATCTCCCCCTCGTGGCTGCTCAGCAGACAGAGAGCCACTTTGAAGATCACCCCGGTCCCTTGGACAAATACGAAATCTGAAAAACACACACGGAAATAAAAACACCAAACGTTTAACACACTCTCTTCCTCCGAGCTGCCATTTCGAGGCCTGACGAAGCATTTGTGTGCGCGCGAAACCCAGTGAGCCGTTACTCCGGGTACATACCGAAGATGCGGGACACGAAGTTGAGCGGGAACTGTGAGGCGAAGAGGGTGAGGAACCACGGCGCCGCGTAGAGGCTCGGGCCGATCTCGTGCTCCTCCAAGTGGTTGTACAGGTCTCGGTGGTAGTCGTGCAGCAGTCTGGAGAGCTGGTACATCTGAACCTGGGAGGAGACACAGAGGCATGTGTGCCCGGGCATAAACACACAAACACAACTGGAATATCTGGATCTGCAGGGAACCGAGCAACCAGAGAATTATGAGCTGGCAGAGGGATCATCCACCCTGGCTGGAAGCTGCTTAAGCATTAACAGCGTTGCGTTCAGGGCCTGCTCAGACAAGCAGCCAGGCCGAGCACGAGAGGGGTTGTGTTAGCTCTGCAACAATGTGCTACAGTGATCCTGCGTGCTGCGGTGCAACACCCCAGGCGACAGAACAAGAGAAGCAGAAGTTAGCCCGAGCTAAAATTAGAACCGTTATCAGTCTTACAATTTCCTGACTGTTACAGAGAAGACAAGTCACACTTTTACCTCTAACTGACTAACGGGTTGCTCCTCGCTTTGGGCAAACCTCTGGAATTAGTCCTCAGGAGAGCAGAGCCGCTTGACTAAACGCTTACCTGAAAGATTACACATTACCACGCCTGTCGGTGCTTTCACCCTCGGTTGAGGTCAGCTGATGTTTGACAGAAGCTAACAGAGCAGGCACAAAGGTGTGGTTTGAGTAAGAGGTGGAGACACTGCCGAGTTCGCTGTTGCTGACAAACCTTTTACAGCCGGCAGATGACAGCCACAACTTTAACAGTAAAGTCCAG
This sequence comes from Clinocottus analis, assembly GCF_023055335.1. Classification (NCBI taxonomy): domain Eukaryota; kingdom Metazoa; phylum Chordata; class Actinopteri; order Perciformes; family Cottidae; genus Clinocottus; species Clinocottus analis. The sequence continues at coordinate 5,373,487 of NW_027175843.1, forward strand.
TGGGGTTCTCACTCCCGTGAATCATAACATTTAAAGTTGGAGTTTTCATATGATTGGACCTCTTTTATTATTACCAAAATAAAATGTTCTTCTATATCTTTTATTGAGAAGATATGTGAACTTCCTGGTGAAAACTTAAGCAGTCTTTGACCTTTGTGTCCCTTCTAGTCACAGTGGCTATAATATTTGGAGGATTTCACTTTCCTCTGTCCCGAATGCTGTACTGGTCACCACTTTATTATTCGACTGTCCGGTTGAAGCTCTGATTCAGTTACACAGCACAGGAGCTGGATTCTCATGATGTCATGAGATCAAGTGAGAATTGCGGGATGACATATTAAAACAAACATCCATCTGGTCAGGCTTCAGGTATTGTGTTTGTTATGAGCATGCAGATTTAAAATGTGTCTGGGCTGTTTGTTCTAAACAACAATTGTGGCTCCTACAGAAGATGGCGTGGATGCTGCAGAAGCATCACTTCCATCAGAACTGGAGAGTGTTTCTTCAATTAAAGAAGAGCAAACAACGACACTAAAGGATTTTTCCAATCCCTAAATGTTATCGCAGACGACTCCGGAGCAGAAAATGATCCCTCCTAGCCTCACAGTCCAGCGGACCAGCCGTCCATCGGGGTACCCACCTGCAGAGAGACCATGTCGGGTCTGAACTGCTGCCGGATGCCGAGGTCGTACATGAGGAACTTCAACATGTCAAAGGCCTGGTCCTCGCTCATGTGCAGCAGCAGCACTCCGGCCAGGAAGCTGATGCCCTGGCAGTAGCCGACCTGAGTGACACACAAAGAGAAGAACGCAAAATGGGTGTACCCCCAATGTCCCAATATTCACCACACCACAAAAAGAGACGGATCCAGTGTGTACCTCTGTATCCAGCAGAGAATAGGCTTTCAGGAGGTTGTAGAGGGAGAGCTGCCCTGCGCCCAGCTGGGCCGAGAAGTACTGGTGGGTGGGGAAGGTCCGGCCTGAGCGGGGAGGACGGAAATAACATTCATCCATCTGAACATTTACAGCAAAAAAAAAAATACAGGAAGGAGGGCCTCGACCGTGTGCCCACCTAGATCCACCAGAATGGAATGCTGCTGCGCGGTGAGCTGCTTCAGCAGGTCTTGGTAGGGGATGTCCGGGGCTTGCTGGCGGGGGGGCAGCCTGTGACGCAGCCGGTGCTGGTAGGAGAGGAGGAGCCAGACCTCCCCGCGCCGGCTCTTGGGAACGCCTGCGCACAAACACTCAGTCGATATTCACAGCCGCGCCAAATGCGCGAGCGCGTCTCCGCGAGCGCCCTTATGAAATAAAAAAAAACGCCCGTCTCTCACCCTGGCAGAGAGCGCGATACATCTCCTCCTTGTCCTGCGGGACCGTCGTTCTGCCCGGGGCCGTCAGCTTTTTCTCCCACAATGCATGCGCCTCTTTGGAGCACTGGCCCACTTCCTGGTAGTTCAGCTTCATCTGGCGGATGTGCAGCTCATCCCTGCTCGCTGCAACACAATCACCGGGACAAAAGAAAGAAAAAGAGAGAGAGACAAAAGAACATGTTCATGATTTCTTTTCAATTAAGAGTCTCTTGATCGCACCAGAAGATCAAGAACCAAAAGGGTACACAACAGGAGCTGCTGTGCTTAGGGAACTTTTGAAACACGGGCGAGTTAAAAGACGGCAGATTTGAGAGCAAGTCTGCTCGCACCCTTTGTCACCAGTTGCCATGGAAAGCCGGCCGTGTAAACACAAAAGCCACAATACCCACATGAACACCAAGGATCCACCTCCATTATGCTGGCTGCATGGAGAGGCTACATCAAGGTAGTGGAATAGAGGTACAACAAAAACACCATGAACGCACCATCGGCCCTGAACATGCAAACAAAGGAAGCTGGGATTGAAGGAATATAATAAACCCAACACCAGAAACCACGCAAAAACATCCGCCTGCCGGGATCCCAAGGGCTGCTTTTATATCGCTTACCTTCTATTGAAAAGGTTTATTCTCAGTGAGGTCGTCAGACCAGCATTGGTGTCATGATAACAAACAAAGGGAAAGAGATGTGTTGGTATAGAATAAAATATTCTATATTCTAATATAGTATATTTAAGTAATAAACTATACTATTATTATTTTATTTTTTAGTAATTTAGTATAAAGTAGTATTGTAATATAACATTGTATTGTATATTAATATATTATCGTATAGTAATATAATATCGTATTGTAATATATTATAAAATAGTAAAGTATACAGTAGTATAATATAAAGGCCATATACTTCTGAGAGCGAGGCTTTATTGCATAAACATGACACACATTATGGTCCAAGACTTTGAACCACATTCACAACGTGTGGTTTACTTCACTTCACTGTGAAGATGCGTGTTTTGGTAATGCTGTAGCTAATGAAGTGTCCCAAATGGCTCCTACTTCCTCTCCTCCTCTCCATTCCTCATCTTGCACACTAACTTCCTGTTTATATACACAAGTGCTTGTGAGGGTAGGAGAGAGAAGGAAAAATAGAAAAAAGAAAAAGAAATTCATTCTGGGAAACACCCTGAATAACTTGAGCCGTCAGAGGGCAATATTTACAATACCTCCTCATCCATCAGAGCTGTTTTGTCCTCATACATGCCCATAAACCCACGGAGCGCTCGCATGCGTTTGCATATCTGCATGTGTTCGTAACTGCGAGCACAGGCAACACCGAAACTAAATATAGCCTCCGCTCCAGAATCTCCGGCTGAGATGGCAACGTTCGACCTCTCAAAATAAACAGACGGCGGCGCGAGGAGGAGTTAGCGCTCGTTAAGCTTCAGCGGGGAACAACAAGGCCGCGGGCGTGAGAGCGTGCGGTGAGGGTGTAAAACTTTCATGATAGCGGGGAGGGGAGGAGGAGAAGTTACCCACTGTAATAAATATCTTAACAATAAGGCCCAGTGTGAGGTTTTAACGTGAACAGCCCCGTGACATTTGTTAAATACCACCAGTGTCTCTAGAGAAACAAATGCACTGAAGAGTCCTCATATGTTCTTCATATTCGGGAGATATTGGAGAAGGTTAGAGGGGGGTCATCATCCTTCATGTGCACAGCAGTGAAACTCAACTCACCCTCCAGTCTCTGGTTCTCCTTCTCCATGCGCAGCAGCAGGATCTGCTGGTGGATGGCGGTCTTCCAGAGGGCCCGGTAGTCGGCCCCCGTCCTCTTAGGCCTCTCCCCGGAAAGGGGGTCGCCCGCCGGGTGCAGCAGATGCCCCAGAGGGTCCAGGACGGAGCCCGCGCCGCGAGGAGAGAGGGGCAACAGGTCCCTGGCGTCAGGGTGGTCTGGAACATCAAACGGAAGGCACGTGAAGAAAATATGTATATCTCTCTCTTTTTTTGACGTCGCAATATTTTAAATGTGAATCTAAAGTGAGTTTGTGGGGCTAAGATGTCGTTAGCGCCCTGGTTCTGGGGATAATCGGGTGGCTACTTGTTCCAGCTCAGCCATGAGAACAGGTTGGAGGCCCGCAAGCTCCGTTGACAAGGAGCACGGTGGTGGCCCTTACCGCTTTCCCCCAGAGACACATGCATATGTAAAAGTGTCCGAATCTTTCCACGAGAATCAAATGTCCTCATTTTCTATGCGCGGGTGGATTACTCAAGAGTGCGTGGAGCGATTGTGTTACCGGACCTGGGTGCTGCATCGAGGCGGTCGGCCTGTTCATGGGCGACGCGACCCTCAGGAAGATCTTCTGTCTCCAGGAGACCCTGCGTGGGGTCGGAGGGAGGCCCCCGCTCACCGAGTCGCTGCTGCAGCTGGACAGGGTCCTCTTCCTGCCTTCACCATTGCTACGAGGGACGAGAGGAGGGGAGAGCGTCACGGACGCCCGGCGAACGAGTCCGGTGTCGCCTTGCGCCAACACTCTATCAGCAACTTTACACACGCACAAAGACACATCTAACCTTACACAAGGTTCCCATCAGCAAACTCTGAGCTGATGGGAACTGGTTAAAACATACAGATGGAAACATGCACGGGGCATCGACTGACTCCCAGAGTGCATGTTATTGGGGCAGAAGGTCGTGTTGTTAGGTGCAATGACATACAGACGGCCACAGCTGAGGCGCATGCGTTCCCCGTCGGGTTTTTCTGTCAAAAGTCTTTTGTTAGTGGAGAACAGCTGGTTACTGAGCTGCTGAACAGCTTCACGTTAACCGTTTCAAGTTATTTATGTTTCACAGTTATCGGAGACATAAATTCCCGCCTGCCAACAAGCAGACAAAAGAGGACTTTGTCTGCACAGAGAACTTGGCAGGTTCTTAAAAAAAATGGAGAAAAAAAATATAAAAAGGTCCCGTTTTAACGACGTTATTGCCTAACGAAGTGCGTACTTGTATGTGGAAAGTTCACTTTGGAGCATGGAATGTGCATAAAAAGGTGATGCACGATGCAATTACCCACACGACACGTTTAGTCCCAACAGCTGCAGGAAGAAAGGAAATGTCTACATTCTTTTGCAGGTTGGTTTGTTTTACTGCTTTCAACTGCTACTAATACATTTATGTGAAAGAAAGAAATATTGCAGCGCATGATGCTTCGCAGTCTCCAAGCACCAGTGAAATGACATGTTATGGTTTTTTTCTTTTTTTTTTACAAGTGGAGTTCAGAGTGAAGGAGTATATTTACACACCGAAGCTGCTGGACGTGAAAAAACTGAAATAAACTGAAGCGATAAGGTCAAACGGCCTGTCTCCTCCGTTACAGAACCAAGCTTTTCACTCCGCTCGGCGAGCAGCGCGCCGCCGCTCCAGCAGATAATAAGCTTGGTCAGCGCGGCGGGCGCCCGTCTCATCGTGTGCACAGCGGAAAAACAGGAAGTGCTCTTTGTTGGGGCAAATGTCACCGAGAACATGTTGTTTACTCTCACAGCTGCTCTGCACATATGGGATTATAATCCCTCACTTGACACGTTAGCTCTTGTTACGTTTTCCTGCTCGTAAAAGTCATGAAGTGAAAAAGACAGCGCTGGGGTTCGGTATCCAGCAGATAGAGCAACATGTCACCACGTTGGCTTATTTACATCGAAATACTCCGCAGGTTGAGGCTTTTTTTTCAAAAAGGTGTCTTTTGAACCTGCGCTTTTAAAAAAATATATGTATTTAATTGCATTTTACTGCATTATTTACAAAATATATGTGTTCAATTGCATTTTTCTGCATTATTAACAAAAGTGCTTAGAGTGTTGGATGGCTGTCGGAGGAAAATCATCCCGTGAGAATGGCATTTTACAATCCCTGCTCCACTGAATCTCATTCATAATGCAAATGTTGACCTTTACATTCTGCCATGCAGACACCTGGTAGACCGTGTCAGCCGTGTGCCTCCAACATACAGATTAGTGCAGCTGAACATTAACAGCAACCTTTCAAAGCAAATACATCGCCGAGTCCGGCGGGATACGTCGGTGTTCCCGAGGCATCGTGGGTGGCGCTTGTCAGGAAGAGGTGATGTGCGGTTAATAAAAGGCAGTAAATCCAGGTTAAATACAGTTTTGCCGTGCAATTTCTTTTTTTTTTTAAGCCTGAAATCCACATGCAAATACAACAAGAGGTGTATCAGCATCCCCTTGTCTTTCCGAGAGCGACCGGAAGAGGGCGGGTCCAGCAGCGGGAATAAAAAGAAACAGCTGGAAAGTATTTTTTCACCATTAAAAAAGGTTGTTGTGGTTGAAAAAAAAAAAAAGAACAAAGATGCAGCAACAGAAAAAGCGGCGTGTTAGAAGGTTTGTCACAGCCAACATTTAAACGGCTGCCCCCATCGCAGCGAAGACCCGTCGCCCCTCGGCCGTGTGGGTCAAAGTATGGAGGGGCAGTTTGTCTGAGCGGACCCTCTCTCACCTCTTGAGGCTCCCACTGTCTGCCAGCGAGCTCAGGGAGCCCAGCGAGCCCTGGTAAATGCTTTTCAGGAAAGTGGGGGCGGAGAAGGAGGAGGGGAGGCCGAAGGTGGACTCGCTTTCCGAGACGCTGCGCGTTCTCGAGACGGCCGCGGGCCTGGGCGAGCCAAACGTGGAGGGCCCGCAAATGCAGAAACAGAACAAGCGTTACACAAAAAGAATGAGCCTCTGGTGGGAGCACAGAAACACGCTGCGGGACACATGTGGGGATCAAAACAGTGGCAGGAAACCCGCGACGCCATTGTTCGGGTATAGTGGAGATGGAGGTGGAGAGAGAGCACTGCAAATAGATTACATTGTCTGCGCGTACATCACAAGGTTAACTCAATATTTAGTTGGCTTTGAGGGGATTCTAAGAAAGGCAACGGCTTCAGATTCGTGTGGGGGAAAGTTAGCATGAGGTATAACGTCAAACAAAAACGCAGAAGCTCATTTCTGAATTGTTTAGTACGAATTCACTCTGCGCACAACTTCCACTCCTGCAACATCACTAAGAGATGCACATCGTCCGCTTATCGCTTCTCCCAAGCTAGTAATGCTGTGACGGCTACCTGCTCTGCAGCAGCTCGGGGTTGACGGACTGCTGCCTGCGCAGCGGCGCCTGTCTGCTCTGGCCGGCCGGCTGGCCCTCGAAGGAGATGCGCTTCTTCACAGGTGGATGGCTGAAGGTGTGGGCACGCCGCCGGAACTGCGGGCCGCCTTCCGGGCTGCCGCCGCCGCCGCCGTCGTCTTCGGGGAAAGCGGGAGGGGAGCCCGGAGGGGAGTGACCGGGCGACTCCTCATCCTGCTGAAAGAGGGACAGAATGCAACAGAGAGGTCAGCGCACAGCTGAAAACCTTTCACAGTAATGCACATTATGAGACTTTCTGTCCTGATGCGTCCAGGCTGGATGACAAACAGTCACACGATGGTGCATGAAAACAAATCCCTCTCAGATATTCTGCATAGCTACGCAGCTCAATAACCTAGGCTGAAGCAACAACGGGCAATAATCACAATAAATATCTTTTGGAAGTCAAACCACACACGGCCGGCAACCCTTTTCCATATAAAACGCCTCCTAAATGACTCAAGTTACAGACACTTACCGAGAGCCAGACAGCGTTGCAGGTTTAACTGTCCACTCAACACTCACGGACTCAGAGTTGCCTCACTGGCAGCACAACTCCCATATCTATTGTATGCTAATGTCCAGCGTCCTGTGACTCACAACATCACACGCCGATTGGTGGGGAGGACCTGAGAGGTTCAAGCGCCACATTAAAAACCCTACACTCTCCCTCCCTCTCTCCTCTTATGGACCTTCCCCTCTAAAATTTGACACGACGGGAGCTGTTTTCAATACACGCACAATACTAACTGCAGGGCCGGACAGAGCTGCTGTCACTCTCTCCAAGGTCTTTGGTTGGAAAAGGTCCGTCAGCCTGTTGACTGCGTGCAAATCATGTCAGCTGACTTGAAGACAAGATGAAGTGACTCAGCAGTTCAGGCTGAAGAAGGGCGGGTGGGGGTGGAGGTCATCTGGACATCCTGACTTGAGTTTCCTGCTCGATGTCGGCATCCCGACACAATCCCAGAGTCGCAGGGCGAACCGCACTCCTCTGTCCGTCTCTCTTGTCCCACAGAGGGGCGCAGGGGAGCCTCGGGAGGGAAGACGCCAGATTCCTCTTGCACATGCAGGATACGCACGCCATTTTGCAAACAATAACACACAACTCGTCACTTGGTAGGGCTGCCTGTGTCGTTGGGAGTATAACCCATTGAATAATTTTCCCTCATTTGGCCGTTCTGTATTTAGAGTCCGTCTGGCGTGATGACACTGTTGGTGTGGAAGGTCTATAGTTACAGTTTTGAGTACCAAATGAAATTTGAAAAAGAAGTGGTGCAAAGCCTTTTGAGGCTCTAGTAAGTTTGAGAATTAAATACAAAATTGTGTGGAATAACACCGCCCTTAAGCACAGTTTATGGTTTATTTATTAATCGAACATCATGTTGTATTAAAGAAGACTTGAAACTAGAGATTGAGACACAAACTCATGTTTACTAAGGTAATAACAGTCATTTTCTTATAGACTTAACTTAAATGTTATTAAAAAAAAAAACGTATGATGTGATTTCTTTCTAATTGTCCAAACTAATGTTAAGCGTTTAGGTATATTTCCGAGTAAGTCACTGACTGGTCGATATGAGCGATGCATTGAGTGTACTGAGTGTCTGACACCAACTCCTGGGCCACTTTTTTCTCCCAGTCTGCCCCTGTGCAGGACAGAGATGGAATATAACATGAAGGGTCAAAAGTGAGAATTCCCAGAGCCCCTCGAGTGAAGTTCTGGGAATTCTCGTGTTAACCCCTTGAGGACTTACCCTTTCAAAACTGCTGATGCTTCCCATGCTTCCCAGACGGCCCCGCATCCGGCTGGCACCCTGGGGACAGAGGATGGTTACGCACAATTTAACTGGATGAATAAAAAACATGTTTATCACGTTCAACATGTTTACAAGTGTTCAATGCTTTTTCAAGAGTGTACCGATCGCTCGTGACAGAACGGGCGGAAGGTAGTAAAACGTTGACTCGTCAAATATAAAAGAAATCAGAGAGAACTAACATTTCCAGACTTAAAAACATTAGCAGGTAGTATTTTAGACAAAAACAGACGGCAACAGAGGTCTCAGATTGTCTGGATCCGTCTACTAAGGAATTATTCGGCTGTCTCGCCGGCAAATATGGGTCAATCCAAAATAAATCCCCTGGACGACAATGACACAGAAACAGAAACTAGTACAGACAGACAGACAGCACAGTGGCTACATTTGGGATTAAGATTCAGAGATTAAATTTAGAAACAGAGAGGACTAGAAGCCTCGGCCCGCGGTCGAATTCTTCCGCCAACCAGTCCGGCTGCAGTTTACATCCAAGTCTGTCCAAAATATCATCTGCCAAAACTGTGTTTTGTGAAGTCACTGTGACCTTTGAGCATCACATTCTGATCAGATTATCCTTTTGTCCAAGTATTGCCAAACGAGAGGAAATTCCATCCAGGTGTACCTGAGATGACAAGAACAGGACCATGCGTTGTATGTAAGGAGTGGACGTAGTCGTCGTGACGCCACCTACTGGTTTGTGGACTGATGTTAAGAAGACTTAAGGTTGCCGATTTGGCAGTCGCCATCTTGGATTATGGCAGTCGCCATCTTGGGTTTTTGCAACCAATGAACATAAATGACCATATTTTAACTGTGGAAGAGTGACGTAGAGACGTTGTACGGCTCTGGTAGCAACCTTTTCAATCACGAAATAGCCCCGCCCTAAAGCATACCCTGGTTTATGATCTCTAAATGAACCATAATTTACTAAATTAACTTCATGTTGTATTAAAGAAGACTTGAAACTATAGATTGAGACTATAAGCTCATGTTTACATCGTTTACTGAGGGAATACATCAAGAGACAAGTAGAGGCATTTCTCATAGACTTCTATACGATCAGAGGAGTCCCCCCCCCCTCCTGCTGGCCATTAGAGAGAATGCAAGTTTAAGACACAATAGCTTTACCTAGACATTGCCGGCTGAACAGGATGGACGGAGGGATGGAGAACCCAAAAACCACGACGCCTCAGGCCACGGCTATTGCCCGTGTGCAGGCATAAATGGTACATAAAATAACAGCAGGACACTGAATTAAGGGGAACGCAGTGGTGGAAAAGAAAAGACCCGTTTCCCGTGACCCACCCTCGCAAAGATGTTCTCCAGGGAGCTGGTGAGCGAGGTGCGAGCCTTGTTCTTGAGGATGTCGAGTTTGAAGCGACTGCTTGTGGCCGTGCCGTCTCCTGCCGACGGGCTGTTTGCTGCATTCTGACGATGGGCAGGGGAAAGAATCACAAAAATAAAACAAATAAAAACATGGGACTGTCAGTGAGTGAGCCTGCAGCACACAGACTCGGTAAACAGACAGTAGCAAAACCACAATACTGGATCTGTTGTTGGTGTTCTGCCATTTGAATGGTTCTATTAAACATACAGGCCCTCAGGCTGCACCATGCTAAAGTAATAATACTACCCTTTTATACTCCAATAGCAATGCTTTCCCCGCAGAAACTTACTGAATGGAACCACCAGTCAATTGATAAGTGACTTAGTTCCTTGGGAGGCATGTTATACTGTGTGACCTTAACGTTTAAAGAAGGTGCACGCAAAGAGCTGAAAAGATGAGCCTTTGGCATCAAAAGCAGCCATCAAAAGTATCCGAAAACTTTCTATGCAACCTTACAATCACTTACAGATAGACTTCTATCCGTGTTAGACTTCAAGGACTCAAACTGTTGTTTTGTACAATCATGTCGATTTTCTTTTCTTCTTTTTTACCTGATCTTTTCTGTGACCTTTTCTCTTTAACAACTGCAGCTATGTTCAGTTCACACAAAAAGAATAACGACTTGTATAAAGAGAGGTTCAAACGGCCTTGAGAGACGTGAAATTCCTCGCTATTGTGCAAATCAAATCAAATCATTTTTAAAAAAACATTCAGGCCCAAACTATTTTTTCTCAAATTTCAAGGGTGTTTAAAGCCTCTCGGAAGTATTTCAGGCATTCACACAACTACAATTCATTTTGATTATAGTGAAAATGTTCTATTTGCGGTTCTCTAGCAAAGTTAACGAAATCAAATCTCTAACTGACTGAAATTTTCTCTGGGTTAGGCGTCTACCTGCGGGGCTTCACCGATGTGCAGGTGGGACTTCTGCTTGCTTCCACACAGCTGCCTCAGATGGAGAACCACCAGCTCGTTCTCCTCTTGGTCCGACCCGGGCTTCAGTCTCTGCGGACATGGATACACAAACACTCAAAACACAAGATGGAGAAGAAGAAAAACAGGCACCGCTTTGAAGCAGATGCAAAAAAAAGAAAAGAAAACCCCGTCTCCAGAAATGAATCAGAAAAATACTATGAATACATCGTCACACCCTCAGATGAAAGACAAAAGACAAAGCAGCAAGAGCTAACCTTACCTGAACTCGCTCAAAGATCTCGGCCTGCTCATTGTCAGTCAGCTGGGAGAGATATTTTTGGATAGACAGCTTTGCTCTGGGTGGGTAGAGACCTGGAAACAGGAGAGGAACTGAGGATCAGACCCCCTTTCATGTGGCGTGAACTCGTGGAAAATAAACCGACCACGCATTGCGACGCCGTCATCTTCGGTGAGGCCGGAAGGAGCGCCTGAGAGCTCACGGGGGGTGGGGAGGGCTCACCTTCGATCCGCTCGCAGAGCTTGTGCAGGTCGTGCATGGGGCAGGCTTCGCATAGCTGGATCTGGGTCTTGTTGCTCTGCAGGGCCGCCGCTGTGGTGAAGGCCTGCTTCAGGGTCAGCATCACCTCATCCACCTGACGAGACGGCGCGGGTTAAAAAAAACACAAGGTGTCGGGTTTCGAGGGAGGGGGGTGGGGGAGGATAATGCTCTGCGTGACTCACCAGCGACTCGCTGGCACACTGGAAAACGTAGCACACGTACTGACTGGCGCCGGCCTCGGACTGGTCGCGGCAGATGAATCCAAAGTGGTCGGACTGCTTGACACCCTGCGTCACAAAGCGGGAACATTAGGATGAATCACAGCTAGGGGGGGACCATACTGTTGGATCTATGCATTCAGTCTGACGATGCGAATCACTGAGCTGCAACTCAATAAAAAAACAGCCCGTGTCACTGATAATGGCTCTTTGCAGCCTCCATTTCCGCTCGCCATTAAGTTAGTGAAATTACCACTTTGCTCAAGCGAAACGGTGCATTATCTTTATGCTGGATGTCTATTTAAAGAAATGAGATTACTTTGTGCAGTAAAAAAGACATTTCTACATCACTGACGGACGCATGAATGAAATGAAAATAAAAAGGCCTGCTGTGCTGTGAAGGCAGGCAGTGATGCAGTAGATGTCCAGAGGGGGGAAAAAAAAATGCATGAAATCAGCCTGAGATGATCTTACTACGAGGCCCGCAGCAGAGACAGGAAAAGAGAGGCTTTGAGTGTAAACACAGAGAGTAAAAATAAACCAACCTGACAGCACGAGGAGATATCTTTGAAGTTCTTCTCCAGCACCACTGTTTTACTGTCCGGACTTATGAGATTCACCTCAAAACGTCCGACCTGCGACACACAAAAGTATATCAGGGTCAGACAGATTCATTTGAGCCCGCATACGGACACATACAAAGAGTGCGCACACAAAACAATGACATCGCCACACTGTTTACTTAAAAGGCAAAGACGATCTCACTGTCACTATACCCGAGACCCGTTTCATGACATGCAGAAAAAAACCGCGCTCTCAAAATCCAGGTCACCTAGTCTGCACCAACGATTTTTCCCACAATTGACTGCTATGTGGAGTATGATATTGAGCGCTGTGCTCTAGTTTATTAAAATGCTTGGTGAGCAAAAGGATGTGGCGTGTGAGGAATGGCAGCTGGCCCTCACAAAGCGCCGGCCTCGCGTCCACCGGAGCCAGTCAGCCACGTGCACAGAAAAATGACTTGCAGCGGCTCAGAGCTCAGAAGTAACGGCAGAGAGGGCGTGAGGCAGGCGGGCAATCGGGTTTACTGGTGTCACAGATGGAGTTCAGTGAAAACTAGAATGACACAAATTTGAATTAAACCAGCCAAGTTGTCTTTTACACAAACGTCTGTGCCGTCATCATCTTGTCATCGCGGTTGTGTAAAATTGTTAGAATGAGCATATGAATTGTGGACAAAAACATGTCTTTTGTGAGGTCACGGGGATCTTTGACATCCAGAATCAGTTCAACTTGGGAGTCCAAGGAGATGTTTTTGTGCTAAATTTGATTGTGAGATGTCCCGTTCAGGAGAGTGGAACGGATGTCGAGAAAACTTGATTTCTATTCACGGCACAGAGGCATAAAAAATCTCCGTCTATCTCATTGACAAAGGGAGTATATTTAGTGTCCAATAAACCTAACCTCCACTGCAATTTTGGAGTAAATCCAAAGAGTATGACATATTATTACAGCCCAGTACAAATGTCCATCTATACGGTAATTTAAATATAATAGACCCCCGGGTCCTGGCCACGCACCCAGGTGCAAACTAAGCACTCAATAACAAAGCTGCTCTCTCATGATGCGAGCACATTGCCATTAGGATAAAGCTTCTCAGCGCTGAGCTCTACCAGCCCCGGCTCTCTGGACTCAGAGATAAGAGCTCCCTCCCCCCTCCGCCGGGGGCCCATTCTGAAACTAAGACATTGGCAGGAGAGCAGCTCGTCATTACTTCTCCTGGAGGTCGACCGCCCCGCAAGTTAAATGTCCTCTACCTGGAAGAGCATGGTGCGGTTCTTGTCCGAGTCAGACGGCTGAACGTGGTTGGGGGCGCTCGAGTGTCTGCGGCGCGCGGGGGCCAGGAGGACGCCCTCCCCCGGCTTCCTCTGCAGGCTGCCGGCCAGGCTGCTGCAGCGCGTCCGGAACTCCTGCGGCTCCTCGAAGCCGGAGTCCTCCAGGATGCACTCGGGGAACGCTCCTCGCAGGCTGCTCTGACTGGCGCTGTTGGACAGGTTTTTACCTGAAAACACACGTGGCAAATCACCCAGAGGCCGTGTTTTCAACCAACTCGTGAATTATGTATTCAAATTGTCATGAGTTCCATGCCCAAAAGTCACAGTTCATAAGCGCAACTGACTGGTTTTCCTTGTGGTCCAGTAGAGAATGTTCCTTAAATTTCCCGGTCAACTGGACCTAGTGCATGCCGTATTGATCAGCTGAGCTAACAGACAGCTGTTCTGATTGGATGATCACGACACGGAAATATCTGAGGACGTACTTTTGCTTCCCCATCGTCTTTGACATAATTAAGAGCATTTCCCGACTTAAAAACCGCACTGAATGGTAAGACACTCTGACTGCCGACATCTCTGGCCCTGCACTTTATGAGCCCTGTCAGCTAACTTGTCATGTGGTAATTTTGCTATAAAATAAATAACCAAAGACTGTATATAAGGCGTGGGCGCGTAGTCGTCGCAACGTCGCCCCTGGGTTTGTGGACTGACGCCTTGAATCCTCGAGTTTGGCGTTTTGCACGTCGCCATCTTGGAATATGGCAGTCTTTTTGCAAACGATGAACGAAAGTGACCATAATTGGACTGCTGGGGAGTGACGTAGAGACATTGTATACAGCTCTGGTAGGGGTAGGCACCTGTCAATCACAAGGTAGTCCCGCCCTAAAAGCATACTCTGCTTTGTGGTTTCACTCTCAATGGGCCATACGTTACTAAATTAACATCATTAACTTACTAGAGAAGACTTGAATCTAGAGACTGGGACCATAAACTCGTGTTTACAATGTTTACTGAGGGACTAAATCAAGAGAGAAGTAGAATCATTTTCTCACAGACTTCTGTACAACCAGAGGAGTCGCCCCCTGGTGGTCAGTAGACATTAGACATGCCAGGTGCAACTACTCTGACCAATTGTTGTGCTGCTGATAAAACAGCCGATGCTAATCCTCTTACCTCCTGTCATGTCCTCCACTTCCGTGTCTTCTCTGCTCTTGTTCAGAGCAGAGGAGAGGGGGTCTCCTTCTCCCCCAATGAGGAACTCCACGGGGGCGCTCTCTGTGGACCCCCGCTGGCCGCCGATCAGTCGCAGACGCTTGCGCTCGACCTCATGCAGACGGAACTTGTCGATGCAGTCGTCCACGAGGGTGGCCGGGGCCTTTTTGAGCAGAACTGTCACCTGGATGTTTTATTGTAGATTCAGCAGCATTAATACAAATCGCCAAAATCAAATGGAAAAAACACTTCAAAATCGTAAGGAGCACTTTCACTTCTACCTTGCCACAGTAAAGCACTTCAAACTTCTGGGAGTTGTAGAAGGCCTCGTCGGCTTCCTGTTTGGGCTTGGCGTCTCCCGTTAAGGCCGATTTGGACACTTGGCGAATGCTGCTGATCACTTCCGGGACCTGGAGGAAAAGAGAGCGGACAGAGTGGGATAAGACAAAGAGGAAGACGTTAACGAGGAAAAGCCTAACAAAGGAAAGGGAAGCGAACTGGAACCAAACACCAGAGGAGGTTTTTCTCTGCAGCGTTTCCTACACAACTCCACAGAGGAGAACGTAACTCAACACTACTGAGACAGACACAATAACACAATTTGCACAAACCCTTTTCACTCGGTCAAAATAGAACAAGGAAAACTATGTTTGGATGCCACGAGCAGTTCACACGAGAACTTGTTTTGATTAACAAATACCATGACCCGACTCCATGTTGCAACTTTAAATAAGTCAAGGCCAGAAAGTAAAAAAAAAGGCACTATTTGAACTAACTAAGACCAGTCAACAGACAGACAGACCAAACACTGCATCGGTAACAGAAGTGGGTTAGGAGACAGGAAACACCCGCACTACATGGGATAGAGGACACAACAAAGAGCTGGAAGGCATCAGAGACCTGGAGGTCACTGAGTCCGTTTCTGCTTCACAATGCGAGTGTGAGTGTGTCACTTGCACCGACCGTGTCTGTTTTTCAGTAACTTGCATTCAGGGAAAAAACGGCCAAACAAGTCACGACAGAAAACGTCCGCCTTTCAAAGCGCACTCTGAAGCAATACTTGGGAATTTAAAGCAGTACATCTTTCAGTCAAGAGGCACTTTCAACTTTCACAGTCAACTTTTCCTTCACTTTTTCCAGACACAATGGGACTGACGGCCCCTGAGCTCCGGCTCGCTAAATAGCGAGAACAAGGGCCCCGGTCAAGGTCGACTTAATACCCTGGTTAAGACAACAATGAGCGCTAAAAAAAAACTGCGGCTATCTGATAACAGCTGCCAACTGACTGTTGAGCAAATATATTCATTTTGTTGACCGAGGAGGGAAGTTATGCAACAATATTGGTGTTACCTCAGAGGTGTGACCAGAACAACAGGATAGAAGCGAGAGAGCAGGCAGAACAGGAAAGAACTGATTGTAAATAAAACACAAACATCCTGCTTTTTAACCGAGGTTAGTTTATTTATGAGACACAAGAGGGATTAAATATGCCGTACTGCTGCTGTGGCGGCACGAGCTATTTTAAAAGTCCCGTTTTTTCCAAGTGTCTCCCTGCCCAAGGGGAGGAGCTGTGACAGAGGGCCGGATTGAGATGAGGAAGGGCAGGTGGTTGTTCATACACAGTCTGCCATCTGTTCGCTCGAATAAAACTGACCTGTGTAATTGTCATCATACCCGAAAGGAGGATCCTGCGGTCCCTGGTGTGTGTGTGTGTGTGTGTGTATGCAAGTGTCCGTAAGAAGCACCTGTGAGTGAGTGAGTGAGTGAGTGAGTGAGTAAGTGAGTGTGCCTGTCCACGGCTAATCTCACATTCTGCTGCTGCAACCGCTAAATATTTCGGGTACCCAGTTTTGGCTGCAAGATCCAGGACCTCGTCTTGTTGCAGAGCAGCGACTCAAAGTTCCTCAAAAAAATAAATGAAAACTTTTATTGCCTGTTTTCGCCTCCCTGTCGCCTCCTCCTGTCGCTCGCCTTAATTGGGTTCATTCATTTATCGTTACAACAGGGCCGTGCACTAAAAATGCGGTTTGCGGGCATTTTGCGACATCAAAAAAATAATTTACACAACAATTCAATTTCTAAAAATATATCAAACGGTGGAGGGTGAAGCCTGGTGCCCAAAAACACATCGGATACCGCCACGACGAGGTCATGGGTAATGCAGAGGCCTTGGTCGCTGAGAATCACAGTTGCAGGAAAAGAAACTCACAGCGCCATCTTAACTTTTAAAGGGCCCTGCTGGATTATACATGAGTAAGATGACGCCACAGCACCAGTTGATCCGATTAATTATTTGGAGTAAACCTAATACAGAGCAAGTAAAGGTGCTCAATTCGTCGGTGGAAACAGGCCCAGGCAGGCAAGGAGCTGTTTGCCATGCCCCCCCCCCCCCCCCCCCCTTCTCCCCACCCAGGAAATCTATTCAAACATAGCCTCCAACTCCAAAGCTTCTTCAAACCGTTTTTTACATCCAACCTTCAGCCATCGTTGCCCGGCTTCATCAAACATGATCTGTGAACCAAAGCCCGTCTACAAACAGCAGCAGCTTTAGAGCTTAGGAGAAAACCAACACGAGGAAAGCCCCTCTGAACGGGTGGAGTCCCAGAGGAAAGGGCACTCTCAC
The DNA here is from genome assembly GCF_023055335.1 of Clinocottus analis. NCBI lineage: Eukaryota > Metazoa > Chordata > Actinopteri > Perciformes > Cottidae > Clinocottus > Clinocottus analis. The sequence continues at coordinate 5,390,593 of NW_027175843.1, forward strand.
TGCACGGCGACACCTCGTTGTGTCAAACAAACAATCCCCTAATAATATCTGGTCAAACGGTAGCCGGCCACATAGTTCTGTTGCCCTCGTGGACACCGTTAAACTAAACCCCGCTGGTGACCCTAACACACTCGCACACACCATGGGCCTACTTAGACTTCCTTTAGAGACACATTGTGTCTAAGATACGGATGGAAGCAGACCTCAGAGGCAATTCCTCATATCTGAAATGAAGCAAACCCAAGATGGCATTGTTGAAAAGTTGCGTTAAAAGTAATAATTGGAATTGTTCTTGCAAAGTTCTTCAAAGATACATTTTTAAAAAAAGGACAACAAAATCCAATAACAGCTATTTTTCCAAACTCCAAATGTCAACTTCCAACTGCTCAACTCAACAAGCCAAAAAGAAATATAGGCATCTCCTGTTGCTTGTATATAACCTGTATAAATACTGTTGCTTTAAACATAGCGGCCTTTGTGTGGCTGGAGCTCTCCATGGATTGCTTCCAAAAGGCTCCTTGCTGTTTTCACCACAGCCACGACGTCCTCCCAGTGCTTTTCCATCTGCCTGAACACAAACTGGGCACTGTTGTGTAACAAAGTTTATGTCCCAAGTCAACACAAAGCAAAACAAAGGCCCTTGTGCCTCCTTGACATGGCCAAGAAGCTCATGTCATACATTGATTCATATCTCAAATGTGTCAGAGAAATGAGCTGTGCTTTAATCATCCCGACACCCTCACTTTTTATACCGAAGATCCACATGTGCGTCTTTCCTTTGTCATAACAGCAAGACTCCTGACAAATTATGTTTTGGTTATTAAATTAGTTGTCGGCTCGCTGGTAATCTTACTCTCACATTGTGCACACGACTAAACAGTTGCATCATGTGATTCGCAAACCATGTAGTTTACAGCTTAAAAAAAAAAGTCAGCTGCCTCTTGAAGCACACAGAAGGCAAAGGCAGGGGATATCTTCAAGCATGCAAAGCTACTTGTTAGCAACATAATGCATCCTCACTTGGATGGAACATTTGTCAACATGTAAATAAAGTCAATTTGTTTCTGATGCGCTGCAGATTAAACACCATCTCATCAATCATGACAATCGAATAAGAATATAGTTCCTCGTTGTGTGAGAAACGTGACCATGATCTCAGCAACCTGACCTGCCCTGGCTAACCGAAGAAGCTACAGGTGTGACTCAAAGTTTATCAACACCTCAATAGCAAAGGATGGGGGGAAAGCAGAGGGAAGGTTTCCTAAATGCTGATTTAGACAGTCCTGCAAGTCCCTCTTGTGTCCCACCATTCCAACGTGTCGCTGAATCATGCAGCACCCACGAGACCACAGTGAGAGATTCCACTGTGGTCCAGGTCCAAGGTGTAAAACACACTGTGGTTTACGGGGGAGCAGGCTCTCCCTGTTGCTGCCTCCATAACGGCACAACGGAGAGGAGTTGAGAGTGAAATTGGTGCACGCTGTCACGATGGTCTAACTCGGGACGCGGTGGAGTGTCCCACACGCTGAGCCAAATGAAACGCTGCAATCAAACTGTGAATGCAAAAAGGTTACGTGGAGCCTGTTGTCATGAAGACACCCAGCGAGAGTCCGGAGATGACCCCAACGGCAAAGAATGGCTGCACCTCATGCTTAACCGCTAATGAAGAGCATTTAAAACAGACAAGAACCGAAGTTGTATTTCAAGCTGAGGAAGTTTCCAAACAGAGGAAAGCACACAATGAGACATTCCATGTGTATCTATAGAGACTGTGCTTTGTACACAATTGTTCTTGTTAAAAACTTCATTTCTTCCTCCCACTTGTACAAGATCTACAGAGCCAACCAAACTCCACTGTTAACCTTTCACATCATATTGCTAGGTGCCAGGGGTCTTTCCTCAGACTGCATGCTAAGAATAGATATAAAAAAACATGCCTGTCACTCTGCAACAAGGCAAAGAGTAAGTCTTTTCTAAGAGTAAGTAATGTCTTCAAACTCATTTGGGACACACAGAAAATCCACCGACGCCCAATGAGAACTATTATATGTTTTATAAAAGACAATAACACCTGGGAAATGATCAAATGATTAACAATGACTGCAAAAGGGTGTTGCACGTGGCGGTGCATTCCACATGGCCCATTTGCTCGCTCGCTGGCTGCCAAACCAGTTTTTGTTGCGTAATCATGCCGACTGAGGTATGTTCAAGAGGCCTCTTCCCTGGACTGCTGCAAGCATTTGGATGGCAGCGGAGAGTACGTCTGACTTGGAATGCGTGTCCCCATCAGCTCTCAGCTTTCACCAAGAAAAAACAACTCCCTGCACATACCACTGGAAACATGACACAGCACAGGCAGCGTGGAGATCGATGCAGAACGTGAGCATCCCTGGATGTCAGTGAGGGGACGTTGTCTTTGTTCAGGGAGGCAGGCATAACGTGGACTGTAAGACTCCAACTTGTCTTGCAGCAGGTGAATAAAAAGGGGCACAAACCCCAGACACCCATGAGTTGTGCAGAAAAACATTATAATTCACAACTGCAAACTCACACACAAGCAAACTCACACCAGAGCCTCTGCTGTTAACTATTGAACACGGCGCCGGGAACACTGCGACCCAAACTGCATTTCAGCAAAGACACGCAAAAAAAAACATGACCGCACGCGTGTTTTTTATTTATTTTTACTCCCAAGTTCCTGATTTTTTATTTTTTGTGTTTATTACTCAAGATTGGCATGCTGATCAGCGTGTAAATGTGCTGACTCCATACTGTGCCTATACTACAGCCACCCGAAGGATGTCTGATCACCCTCAAAAGGGGAAAAAACAGAGAGATGGATTAACTCTGCAAACAACAACAAAAATCCAGGGTTGCTCTGTGTATCATTCCCATCGACTGACCTGACCGGTGGCCTAAATACTTAATACCAAAGCAAACGTGTTTGAACCAGTGACTAATCTACTCTGTGTTTGAGATTAAATGACATAGCTGTCATCTAAAATGAGATTTCTGATCAAGCCTCAGAGGACATGGGCTCTGGTCTAGTCTAAATTCATCTCTGTGAACAGGTGGGCCTCACTGCAGATCCTGACAGATTTACAGATAATGACCTTCAGAACTTTTTGGAGTATCAAGAAAACATTTAAAAAATGAGGGATCGGGATGTAATTTAAAGCAGAATGTCACAAAAGAAACAACTAAATTCTTAAGTGAAACATTCCAGGCATTACATCCGGATCCCCCTGATTGTCAATATTGCACTACTTTCTCAGTCTATTGTTCTCTCTTCCAGGTATAGTTGCCTGCCAACTGTATTCATGTGTGTGGTACTCGGTGGTTTTGGGAGGTGGAGGATGGGGGGGGGGGGGCACCTACCTGGCTGGGGTCGCAGGCTTTGAAGACGTGACAGGACATCTCGGACTCGGGGTTGTCGGGCTGGCCCCGCGTGAGATACGCGAAGTAGGAGAGGTCGTTGCTGTTGTGTATGAAGCGCGAGACGAGCTGCGCCTTGTGCTCGAATATGAACACCGACGAGCTGCTGCTGTTGGCCGGGACGCAGCGGACGAAGGGCGGGTTGAGCACCAGCTGCACCTCCCTCGGCTGCACCGCGGGGCCGCAGTCGCCCCTCTCGCCCCTCCTGCGGATCTCCGCCACCAGCCACGGCAGCATGGGCAGGGTGGTCCGCCTGTCGAGCGAGGACATGCCGACGTAGGTGAGGGCGAACCTCCGGTCCGACTTCGGGGGACTGGTCTCCCTCTCGTCCGGGCTCTCCATGTCGACGTTGTCAGCGACGCCGGGGACTAAAATACTACTTTAGAAACAATATTTATTGATTTGATCCAGGCTCACCATTCCCTGCAACCGAGGCCGGGCGTCGTTAGTTTGCAACAGTTTCCATGTTCGCGTCCGAGGGCTAAAAGTTGCACGCACGTGCTCGCCCCGTCGCTCAGCTGCATGTCATCCAAGTATCACTGCGCTGGTTTTCACGTAAACTCACTGATACGGTCGCGTGTTTCTGTTGTTGCTGTCTGACTCTCTCTAGCTTCCTCTCTCTCTCTCCCTCCCTCCCTCTCTCTGCTCCGGTCCTCCACTGTTTGCATGGGCAGAGACCCAAAAGCGCTAAAAACAGCCCCGCACTGTCCCGGCCGAGCTGGCCCCTCTTAAACGTGGCTCCGCACGGCTCCTGTGTCAACACAAGTCTCCCCTGCCAGACAAATCTGGTTTCTTTGACGCTGCTCCTGAGCGCGCGACGGGCACGCGGCGCATTACAGAGACCCAACCCCGAGAATCCTATTACACCGAAACGCTCAGCCGGCGTGGCCGCTAGTTATTTATTTAGTTGTCTTCTTCTTCTTCTTCAATACATGCATACATCGCATTGCCTCCAGACTGGGATCCTTTCTTCCACAAGTAAGGCGGAGCGGCTGTGCGCGCGTTGACGACCCGCCCAACCATCCCATGCGCTGCGGGGAGTGGGCAGCGGCAGAGCCGTGTGAAACGTGACAAGCGAGAGGCTCCACCTTTCTCCACCCACAGAGCACAACAACGCGCCTCGTCCACGGCGGCGTGGATTTGGGTTTGCGGGGCCCCCCCTTATGGCTCAGGTCCTCCGGCCACATCATACACCTCTTTCACCGACCGACATCCCCTGGTTTAAAGACACCAGACTTATACTTGGCTCCACAATATGCAAGAGTTCACAACCAAGTGTTTACACGCAGGGCGCGCTCAGTCATAGTCTTGGAAAGTTGTAATCGCATCTGATGCGCTTGGTGCACTAGAGGAGTTCCCGTCTAATTCAGAGCACTCCTCGTCACCCCCCTACATAGTATCTGTGCCATATTTAACCTAATCACTTAGGCAGACGCCTCAGGAGCTCTGCACTAAACTCACTCTACTGGTAAGACTTATATTACCAGCTGGCCCCACACACCCATTTCATGAAATTACATGGTTGTCGTTTTGTTCTTTGAGTTGCTGACATTGTATTGAATACAATGTCTACCTACAGATCTACCTCCATTAATAATGCGCTATATATATATATATATATATATATATATATATATATATATATATATATATATATATATATATATATATATATAGCATTATTAATGTCTAAATATACAGAGTATACTTTAGATTTACAATATCGGTGTACATTGCATAACTGCTTGTTTGGCATGTGGGTAGATCACAGGCCATTCAATTAATTTTTTTAATGGCATGCGATCAACCCGCACTACGATCAATGTATTGGCTCCCCTGATCTAGAAAGTTAAAGGGTCATTAAACTTGCTGCAGACAGTCTAGCCTCTCCACCAGGATGCCTTCAGGTCCTGGGGTTTTACTTTGCTCCGAGCTGTGAAGTTGGGGTGAAATGACCACGCACCACTTCAAAGTTACTTTTAATCATAGTTTATTGCATCATTGTTGCATCAAAGCGAGGACGGAGCAAAGTAACGGGGTGAAAGGCCTCTTCAGAACCACACAGTGGCCGTTTCAGCATCACCACGGGGAACAAACAAACAGTTAATTGTTTTCATAATGTGGTTACAAAAAAAATCACTGTCAAAAGTTCACACGGATAATTTCAGTGCAGTGCGTCTATGAAAGCTGACATTGTTAGGCAAAACTACCGCAGTCTGATACGGCAGTCCTTCATGAAGGTTTTGAACCATTGTAAAGAGGTATTTCTATTATTGTGTCCAACCCAAGAGCACCTCTCTGTCTAATGTGATGCAGTTCAACACCACCTCTCTAGAGCAAGTTATTATTGAATTTTTTTAAAGTGTACAATATGCAAGAATTTCTGAGAAAATGATTTGTGAACAGACAAAAAAATCATCTCAATCACTTTTAATTTTCTCTATCCTTCTTCATTTGCTGTGTTCGGAGGCCAATAACAGCACGGAGGGTGTGTAGCACGTCCGGGTCGTCAAATACCGCCCATTTCCACGCCGCTCGCCATCTGATGCCGAGGCACAAGTCCCCTTTTAGCTCTGTCAGATATACAAAGCGGCCGTAGGTCAGCGATGTGGATGAGAGTGGGTCGTTACATGGCTGTCCCCCCTCCCCTGCTGTGTGCGGTGATTGTGTGTCTGTCGTCCCAGGTGCACGCAGGCCCCCTGGCTGCATTCGTTGCCAAATCAGGAGACTCAGTAGCTTCACGCAGGCTTGTGTTTGAGGTTTTGGAGTGTTGTAAATAACATTTTGTCTCTTCAATTCTCTCCTTTTGTTCTCACTAACACATCAGGACTGCATGTAGCGGACTGCCAGACCTTGAATGATGTCAAATGTGATGTTTTTTTAGAAGGAATCTAGTGTTCTGCAACACCACCATTTTTGTCCAAAATCAAATTATCTTGTAGTAACTTTAAGGCGAGATTTATTGATTATTAGACTGAATTAGTTGTCATGCTCCTTGGATAAGTAAACAGAAGGAAGTGACCTTAATCTTGGCATTCAAAGTGAAGACAAGGATTTTCAACTGTTGGAACAGCTGTTGGTCCTAAAAAAAAAGTAAATTATTTAAAACGCTGACGCAATCTCTGGAAAAAAACAGAAGTGCAAAGCAGACAACTGACGTGCAGTAATTTGTTTCCACATTCTGAGACAGACACACGGACAGACACACACGTGTCAGGCTGTTCTTCTGTTGGTTACATGTAAACAGTGGTGGAATTTCCACAAGCATTTGGGTGCGCTTTTAACAATCACACAGTCTCCAAAACAGCTGCCATCTCCTTGAACTGCTTGTGAAAGTTCTGCAAGGGACAAAAAGAAAAAAGTGAGAAAAAAATCCACCTTTTATTAACTGCACAAAGAACATTTACATTCACATCAACAAACACAGACCTGGAACTGGGGAATGGTCATCTCAAAAGACCTGTGACGAATCTGCCCAGAGGGCTCGACAATCTTAAGCATCAGAGACACATATGGGGAGTTGAGCGATCGGCAGGTGTCGGAGCTCACTGCCATGCCGAGTTTCCACTGCATGTCCACCAACTGGGAAGCAAACAAAGTCTCATCAGCCTCGAATAGAGACGAGCTTTGCGTACGGGACATCAAGAAAAATTCTAAAAATCTGATTTTGGCATACCTGACCGATGCTGAGCGCGGCCTGGACCTCCTGCTGAGCGTGGACCGATGCACCGTGTTCACTCCACAGCCTGTGCAACACCTGAAGGGAAGCCTTTGGCCACTTGTGGTTGCCTTCTTCCAACCGCGACACGAGGTCATCCCCAGAGAGACTGCTCTTCCCAGCCGACCTAATGATACGAATGTCACTGTACATTGCAATAAAGTACACCTCTATGGAAAGATTTTGCCGTTTTGTAAAAGCTGTTTAAAGCTCCGTCACACAATTGGAGCCGATGCTACAGCATGTTCTTTTGAAGGGGAGGTGGAGTGAACATACAAATGCAGCAAACTGGATAAACATTAATAACGTAAGGAATAAACGTGGACGGACAAATTCACCAGCTGTCACATTTTAACAAACCACATTCATAGGCGGGTAAAAAAAAAAAAAAAAGGACTCCAGATACCTGAATGTTAACAACAGGAATCTGATCATAGTTTGCAGAGATTCATGGTCAAGTCTGACTCCAGCTCTCTGAAATATCTGTCCAGAAAAGTAGAAAAAATGAACAAAACAAGTCATGAAAGAGGAACTTGGGAAGTTGGGTTACTAGAAGTTAAAATAATATTGTTTGGAAATATTGACTCACGTCAGAAATTTCGGCTGAATCAACTCCTCGAGTTTGCCCTTGAAGATAAATCAGAATGTGCTGACACTGTGGAGATTAGAAGATTAGTTACCAGAACTGCAGCATAACCTCCATGGCGACGACGCCACATCTTGTGCGATTCGTGTGGAGCGTTGGCTGCTAAGAACCCGACAATGGACACTATTATATTGTATCCAACATCCAAATGTTAATCCCACTGAGAGGGTTGCTCCACTACAACTAGTTGCTGCGGAAAATCTCCCGAGATTAAGTGCAAATGGAGATATGTTGGTTTAAATGTTTTTGTCATATCATATATTTAGTCGGTGGCATGACCAACAACAACAACACAACGCGTGACTTGTGCGGCGTTCCTCTTATCAGCACTTCTATAGATTGCTCACTGTGGTGTTATTCAAGGACTATGCTGAATGCGTAGTTCATATTATATTCAATTTAACCAGTTTCCCGCCTGCATGGGAACATGCACAAAGAGAGATAAAATATACTCACTGCTTCAGTCAACAGATCCGGAGAAAGCCGACAGATGTTGTCCACAACCTTATTGACTCCTCAAGAACAAAAGGGAAACAAGTCACGGTGTCATTAGAGTCTGTTAATCATGGTACCTCTGCAGCATTTTTTACAGAAGGACACACAAGCAAATTCAACTGCAAAACCATCTAGCAAATGTTTCACCCATGATAAAACTATTGCAAATATATCAGTGGGACGTTAATGGTCTTCTTTGACCGATAAAATCTTTGTAGGAATTAATGTTTCCTTACTCAAAACTGTATTCGGTAAACAGACAAATATAATGCATATTCAAGACAGGAATGAAAAGACGCTGGTAAGGGATTACGAGGTGAGACGAAGTTTATGAACGATAAAAAAAGTGAACGTTAATATAATTTTAAGCCTCCGACTATGAATATTGCGAAGGTTGTTAAACAAATTCAAGGTTTTGCAATAGACATTTTACATCTTTAAAAAAATAGACAATACTGTAATAAAATGTTCAGATGTTTCCGTTATTGCTCAGTTATGTGCAAAATCCATCCCTATAAAAGGGTCTACTGGTGACCACCTTGATCACCAGACAGTAGAGAGCTTTTATTTGAAGATGGGTTGTATGAACTGGTCATGGTCACTTCATACATCCATGGTTTGGACTAGGGTGGGTCCTCGTCGTTTGTGCTCCGACACTGTGCCCAGTTGTAGCATAAAGCTAGCTATTTCAACGTCTCTGTTTTTCTCAAAGTATTCCCAGAATCACCAGATAGTCTTCAAACTAACCATCTGGATGTAAAACAAAACAAAAATAAATGTAAATATCCCATCAAAGTTTGTCAAGATTCGCTTCTCAAAATCAAAACAAAGATGGCTGCGCGCCGAATACCTGGATAGGATATTGAGCTGCGACTTGAAAAACGAATTAAAATCTATATGTTTTACATAGCACCGCTCGCATAATATATATATCCTATGTAAGGGGTTAAATAAAGTCAGACGAGCGGCAAGTGTCATGGTTATGCGTGGCATTGGTCACATTGTACCGTTGAGGGGGTAAAGTAGGGTTCAGCTAACGCTAATGTTACAGAGAGGAAACATCAATTCATGGGTGGGGGACACAGACTCGTATCTTTTGTCAAACTGCACTATACTGAAAACACGAAGTGTGATGCAAATGGGAACTCACCATACGAGTCCTCTGCTGCTGGCATCCTCTCTCTCTCTCTCTCTCTCTCTCTCTCTCTCTCTCTCTCTCTCTCTCTCTCTCTCAATCTCTCTCTCTTTCTCTCTCTGACGAGCTTCACGTGTGACCGCCGTGCAGTGTTGCCAATTTAGCAACTTGCGTTTGAGTGATAAAAGAGAAAAGAGACACAGTCGGAGCAATTTTTTGTACAGAGAAGGGTCCTCTCACTCAAGAGAATGGGTAATACTGCTCTTCCTTCTTTTTCTCGGCGTTTCGCAACTATGGTAAATGGTGCATACCGCCACCTACAGGATTGGAGGGTCATTGTGTACTTTGAGATTTAGGGTTCTACTCTTCAGCTGTATTTTTCACGGAGGAGACCTGCTGCAGGTCGTCTCAAAGCTCCGAGCTACCAGTGCTTTTTGTTTAGGAGACGACCGGATAGATAGCGAGAATAATTAGTATAGGAAGAGGGAGAATGGAAAGTAAGATCAGAAGCAGTCCAGCCATAGTCGCCCATGTCTAACAGAAACTCTCCTCTGCTCTGTAAACCTTATTTGGGATGCTGTATGACACATGTTGGGGGCTTTGTATTCAGTTGTGGTACTGCATATTAATGTTTAGGAAATGTGTTTTGTCTATGTGAATGATCAAACATATTATTGTCTCCAGGCAATATCTGGGTCTTTTTTCAGTACATTTTACAAACCGTTGTAGATAAGAATACGGTCGTATACTGTGTAGCCTCCGAGGAAAACACCAGCATCATCAAGTTTGAGGATGACACAACGGTCATTGGAATGATCACTGGTGGGGCTGAGACAGCGTACAGAAGATAGGTGGAAGAACTTGTGGCCTGGTGTCGGGATAATAATCTCTCCCTGAATGCAGACAAGACCGATGAGATGATTATCAATCCAAGGACAAATAGGGTGCACACATCAACGAGGACCTCACTTGGTTTTACAACACACTTTAGATCATCAAAAAGGTACAGCAGTGACTGTATTTCCTAAAAAGGCTGAGGAAATTTGGTATGCCACCCAAGATTTTCAGCAACTTCTACAGATGTACTGTGGAGAGCGTCCTTACCAGCTCAATCACAGTCTTGTATGGAAACTGCTCTGCCCAGGAAAGAAAGGCACTCCAGCGTTTAATAAAAACTGTGCAGTACATCTCAGGAGCAGCCTTCCTCTCTTAAAGACATTTACTCCATCAGAGTAACCAGGAGAGCACACCGCATCATCAAGGAAACAACATACCCCCAAAACAGACTCTTCCAGCTTTTGCCATGAGGCAAACGCTACAGGAGTCTAAAATCCAGAACTACGAGACTGACAAACAGTCTCTACCCGCAGGTCATGCAGGCTGGTGAACATCTCACATACACATCACTGAATTGAACGGCTGCTGCTGCTGTGACTTCATGTCACGACCACAGTGTACATTTTTAGCTGTGCATATTGCACTTTATACACCTTATACACTGTTTGTGCAATACTGTCATTGCATTATTGTGCATTTTTCTTGTGCAATACCTCTACTATATTTTGTGCCTTATTTTTAATGTATTATGTTTTACCTTTTTATTGTAATTTGGTTTGTAGGAGGACAGCAAAATAAGCTGCTCATTGTATGAGTAACTTTCTTATATGTGCACATGACATTAAAAATATCTTGAATCTTGAATGCTGACAAATTAAATTCTCTTTTTAAATAATAATAATTGAAATCCCTAAGAAATCGACTCACAAAGGCCATATATCAGACTTAAAGTTGTTGGAGACAGTTTGAATGAAGAATAGTCAGGGAAAAATCTGAATGATGTTAAAGCAGCGTAACGGGGGACCAAGCTAATGCGGCGTATATACACTTTGAATCAAATCAATACTCTCAGTTGGGAGATTTTTAAAATATTTTTTATAGCTAAATTAACAGTAAAAACGATGAAGAACACAGCCATCGTTAATAAAGCGGAGGAAATATTGCACTGTGTCAAACAAAACGCGAGTGGGCGACCACAACCACTGGAAGTATTTCTGAAGTGGAACAATCCATTGGTGGGCGGTGCGGGAACCACAGTCAAAAATAATTGTTATTGCAGACAAAGAATTATGACACAATTCCCCACGGTAAAATATAATAACACAAGTAAGCTTAAAATATATGTAACTTCTATGTTTATGGTTTAAGTCTCGAGTGAGTACTTATTTATGGTTTACGAAGAAACAATTACCCCTGCATCTTATATAAATGCCAGGTTGCACTCTCCTGACACGGAAGCGAATTTCAGCTGTCAAACAGATTTTGGCAAATCACTTTCAGCTCTCGGCAGACAGGAAAGTAACAGTTGACGTTACTTTAGGATGGACAGTCCACGCTGGTTACCCCTGGAATCAAACCCAGAAGTATGTGTTCTTAAAACCTCTTTAAACTTTATTATGTTTTAGTGCAGCCATTCATTTACAAGCATGTGATGGCTAGCTAACTTGTTTAGCTAACGCGAGCAGTTAACAGCTAGAACAAAAGCTGAATGCCGGTGCGACTGCTTTGCTAGATCCAAAAGCACTTCACTTAATCATTTGTATTTGTGTGGTTCTATTTCAGGTCATGACCAAGGTGAGCATCTCCTTCAGATTTAAATGTAACGCCAAATGGGTCTCAATAATGGGCGACATGGGGAACTTGCAGAGGGGCAAGGCCTACCCAGCAAGGATGCTACACCCAACGTAACGCGACCAATAAAGAGTCAAGTTAAGTTGGTGGACTTCCATGCGGCTGTCCGGGATATGTTGAGTTACATCCACCGAAAATGTACCCTCTGGCCTAAGGGAGATATTTCAAAAACCATCTGAGTAAAGCTGTCGACGTTACCCCCGGATTAATCACATTTGGTGCTGTCCACGTTTAACAATGGGAAGAGGCTGGACGTCCCAGTTTGTGCCAGTTCGTCAGGGTCACGTGGTCAAGCTCATACTGCACAGGTTAACGAGGACCGATGCCGTTCGGTACTCATTATGAGAGGAGACGGAGACTATGTTTACTTGGTACATTTCCAGTTTATTCATTGCAAGTGTAACCAGTCGACACGCAGCAGGTCAGCTGTCCAGGGGAAATGGCTTCTTCACACACACTTACAATTGTGCATAGGAAATTAAGTTTTCAATAAATGACAGGTTTGATTACAAACTTTTTTAGGAATTGGCATTTTCTCTATACTTGGTACCCTACATGCACGCTTTATAGAGAACTAAAACTAAATACTTCAATATGCTGTCATGCAGTGAATATTCCTTTGAGTTTAATGACTTGATTTTACATTTTTATTTTAGTATGTTTTAGACAGGAATACATTATATCCGGAACCAGCTATTACATGCAACCTCTTTGAGTTAAACTTGTCTACCTTCCTGAGATATCCAGGTTAGCTTTATGTCTCTTTATGCATACAAATGAACTCTCAGCTTTTATTGGTAGTTCGTCAACTGCTTGGGAATGAAACCAACCTGGCAATTTGGAGATGTCTACGGATTGGATCCAGAGCTTCTCGGCATGGTGCCAAGACCGGCTTGTGCAGTGCTGCTTCTCTTCCCATTGACAGATAAGGTACTTCGTACACATCTTTGCCGTAGAATGTATTTACGGCATTGTCATATCAGTCATAATGGAGGTCTCCACATTATGCATGCATGCATGCATGTATTGGCTTCACAGTTTCTACACTTGTTTTACAAGATCATGTCCATGTGATAAGACGCAATGTTGAACAGAGCTTTCTTTTCTCTCCTCCTGTTCAGTATGAAGCTTTCAAGCAGGAGGAAGAGGAGAAACTCAAAGGAGCGCAACAGGACTTTCCTGACGTATATTTCATCAAGCAAACTATTGGAAACGCCTGTGGAACGATAGGATTAATTCACGCAGTGGCGAACAACCAGGCCCGCCTGGAATTCGGTGAGTATTTATTCTGTTTATGTCCTGTTCAATTTTTCTGTACAATCGATTAGATTGTGTCATGTGGGTTGAAATTACTGTAAATTGATAATGTAACGCGACAGCCATTCCATTTGGATTTTGATACAGTTTGAGAAAAGTGTCTGAAAGCAAAACAATGATTTTAATTTGTATCACTTTGTAAATACCAGGAACCGATTTTATTTTTCTGCAATAAAATACATAATCTCCCATTTAAAATATAAATTCTTGGCATTAGACGTCAACTGATGGTGGCTTTTTTAACCTTCTTCAAGGTGTGTGTGTGTCTGTATATATGTGTACACACACACACACACACACACACACACACACACACACACACACACACACACAGTGGTATATGTCCAAGAAAAGTATTGGATACAGTTTTTAAAATCGTTAAATAACAGTAATAAATAGGCTGTTCCTGGATTGTGAAAAGAGGGAAAATAATAGTTATATGGAAATGTAATTGCATATTCCATTTAAGTTGTGTTTTATTTTGGATAAACTGAAGGAGCAGTTTGTGATTGAATAACTCGGCACAAAACTTTTAGATGCAGTGCAAACACTTATTCAGTGGAATTTCTAAGGGAGCAGGTAGATTACTTCATGGCTTTATGAGTGTATTTTAACAGCTCCAAGTCCAAAAGATTACAGATAAAAACCATGTATTAATTTCTAACATTTATGAATATTATTGTCGATGCTTTTTCAGCGTTGACGGTTACGCCGACGAGTCACTCTGCTGTAAATGCAAACATAATTCCCCTTGTGAAACGGTGTTCTATAGATCTGACTGTATGTGGTTCTTCTGTCACAGAGCCAGATTCTTCTCTGAAGAAGTTCATTGAACAAACCTCTAAAATGAGCTCTGAAGAAAAGGCAGCCTTCCTGGAAAAAGATGAGGTAAGAAAAGGAAGCACTGAACTTACACTTTTTGCTTCAGGATGGGGTGAAGAAGCAAAGTGACACTTCAGGGGTTTTGTTGGTCAGTTTTTCACTTATCTCATCTCCCTCCTGTCTGTTTCAGAGTATACGCGTTACGCATGAATCCAGTGCACAGGAGGGACAGACAGAGGTTTGTTTCTACTTTTTAGTAGAAGAAGGATGCTTCAGACGGCAAGAACACCTTTTTTTTATTTATTTGAGATTGTGTTTAACCTGGAATCACTTTGTCTGTTTTAGGCCCCAAGTTTAGACGAGAAAGTGAATCTGCATTTTATAGCTTTTGTGAATGTTGGAGGGCAGTTGTATGAACTGGGTGAGTTGTCCCATCCAAAATATTGAACAGCATTTGTCTCGTTGAGGATGACTACTCGAGTCTGCTTTTTTTATTTTATGTGTTTTGGATAAATCTAGATGGCCGGAAGCCTTTTCCTATCGTCCATGGAAAAACCTCAGAAGATAGTTTCCTGGAGGTATGACGGCACAGAATACTACAGACAAATAAAATGAAAACTATCGTCTCTGGTTGAGTTGCAAGTCACTGTGTCTTTGATTTCCCCACAGGACGCTGCAAAGGTTTGTAAGGTCTTCATGGCTCGTGACCCTCAGGAACTGCGCTTCACCGTCATTGCCCTCTCCAAAGATTCCTACTGAGGAAGATCACTTGTAAGAAAAACATACTGCCAAACATTCTCCAAGTGCTGACTTCATTGGTTGTTTTTTTTCTCCTCCCCCAAATTACATGCAGGGAGAAAAAAAAATCTAAAATATCAGGGGTATCATTTTGAAGTAATGTTCCATTTTTTTTTGTCATGAATCATTTGGAATTCTGAGGGAATCGGAGTGCTGCTAAATATTTCCTGTTAAGATCAAAATCTTCCAGCCCCCTGCTGAACCCTCTAACTGTAAAACAGATATCAATCAAGAAAGAAATTGACAAAAGAATCCTCTGCTCAACTTTCTTTTTTTTTACTGCGGGTTCAATGATCCATGCTGCATGTTGTGATTGTTCTTTTTGATCATGTGACCAACCACAAGGTCAAAACCAGCCGATAGCTCCTGTAAGTGAGGCCAGCTGAAAAATGCAGACTGTATATCCACGTGGACGGTGCCTACATTTTTCTAATGATTTACAAAATCTGTCAAATAAAAAGCAAATTTCTGAAAACCTACTTTTGTTCTTCTTTGTCACACAAACATTGTAGTTATTTATCAATCTGTCAACATTGTTTGTATTTAGTACTTTGTGTTTGTTGCCAGATGTCTACAGCTTGATCAGGCCTGCTGAAGAGAATTAAATAAAATGTATTTATTTTGGTCAAGTTTTTTTTTCTCAGGAAACAGCTGGAGGCTGCGTAAAGGGGGAAAAAGGCCATTACCGAGGAAGTTTGTGGGGTTATATCTTGGCAATCGGATGATGCAAAAAAGTGTTCAGTGAAAGGAGCGGATGCCTGGTTAAAGTTCTGTTCATGGCAACGGTGTAAAGCGGACCCTCCTACTTTGAGTCGCTGGCTGGATCGAGGAGATATTGCGAGGACTCCTGTGTGTACTGAGGATTCAACAATTGGAATTATAATATGCAATAGGTTGCATTTAAGACCCATCACCATGAGACCACTGCAACCATTGAGCAAAGACAGGGACTTCTTGTGTTGTATCTATGCTACTTATAACCCTGACATGACTTCTGTTTGTTCTGTGATCACTCAAATAGCAAAAGTAAGATACTATAAAATTAATAGTTGCTCTAAAAATTGCAAATTCATCCTAATTTGACTGAATGTCATATGACATTGATGGGTTGAAATGGAAGCAGAATGTAATGTTGCTGGTCACTGTAATCTGAACCGCTCTGTTTGCTTGTTTGGGTGTTCTAATCTAATGTGTTGTGTTTTATCACATAACGAATGATTTTGTATGTAGAATTTTAGTCTGCAAAGTAATTGTTTTTAAATAAACGTAGCAGGGTATGACATGCATTCCCTTCTGAAATGTAGTGGAGTATAAATATAAAGTGCAGTCAGGTACTGTTTTTAGTTTAAAGTTGTAGCAAGTCAGTTTTGTTTCTAAGCCTTGTAATGCACCCGAGCCGCCACTGGATGGCGCTGCAGGAGAGCGTTTCTTTTTAGGAGAATGCGCAGAAGTACTCCAAGTTGAAGAGTTTACCCAAGGAGTTCACTTTTACTTTATTTGTTTTATATTTGATCAATCTCTTCATACTCATCGGCCTACAGATTTAAAATATGATACAATCTTGAACCGATGAACTGTAACGAGAGGTGTGTGTGTGTCGTGGTTATGACGGTCACTCCGCTGTGCTGCGGACTGCACATAGTCAGCAGCGCCAAGTAAATCAAAGAAGAAAACACAAAAACGGATCAAAAATAATCCCCCAGAGAGGGAAATAACGGGCCAACTCAACCGTGCGTTCACCTGGAAGCCGCTCAAAAGGACCCGTGGGTGGTCCTCAGACCCCACTTTGGACCCCCACCCCCTTGCCACAGCTGAAACTTTGACCAGAAAAGAACCTCTCCTGTCAGGGACGAGGTGTAACCCGCAGTCGGGCTGTGAAGATCTCGTTTGGTCGCTGTGTCAGAACACAAAGCGACGCGCGCGCCACAGGTGTGCCGGATGAAAGGAGCCGCGAAACCGCGGCGAAGGGATCTACGCGCTGCCGTCTGTTCCACCTTGTATTCAGGCGAGCGACGGGCTGGGTGCAAAAGAACAATGGGAGGCATTTTTCATGAATGAGTAGTGTGGGGACACGTTTGACCGGCGGTGCTCTCGATGACGTGACGAGCTTTTTTCCTTTTCTTTTCTTTTCTTTTTGAAGTGCGTGCGTATGTTGTGTCTGCTGGTTTGGACTGCCCCACATTTGATGTCCCCGCACTTTGCGTGTAGGATTCCATTCGGTCCCGCCGGTGCTACTCGGACAATACGTTACCGTGATGGAGTGGCGCGAGCGGTCCGCCGTTAGCTGCGACGAAGCCTACGAGGAGGCGCAGAGATGGATTGAGGTGAGGAAGAACTTAAAAAAAAAACCCTCTTTAAACACATTTTTTCACTCTTATTGACGGCTTTGGAAAATCACAGACGGGGTGTGAGCGAATTGACGCGGTCAATTCAGGGGAACAGGTGTTTTTCTGTGTATTTCTTCATTTAAAAAAAGTTTTGAAGAGGCTGTGGCTACTTCTGACACAATGGAGAGCTGAGCTTTACTTCCATGATTAAAAGCCCCGCTTGCGGTTCAAAGCTTAGCTGCTAAACTACTAAAGAGTCAAGATAAAAGTAACCTGGAACAACAGCTTCAAGGAGCCATGCGTCACCTTTGACCTCTCCTCTCGCTCTCAGGTAGAATGTGTCGAAGTGTATAATTTCAGCCACTTGAAACCGTGTTCTTTAAACTACTACAAGCCTTAGCCATGTCTTCTATCTCACCTGTTCTCAGAGTACAGGTGGAGTTAAACCGATTCATCATCATCATCATCATTGTTTGCACACTGCTTCCTGTTTTTTTTGTGTGTCAGATCTTGCCTCGAACTGCCTCATCTGTTTCTTTAGTGTTTCAATGTTTCCTCTTTGAGGCTGCAGTTTCGAACATGGAAGAAAATCCCCAGAGCAATTAAGGAAATGCCATCTATGAGTGAGCTGTCTCACCACACACACACCTTCTGCATACAGAGTGATGCAACCACTGTTCCCATGCACCTCCTTTATGACACATGCTATGGAGTGCTCTTGGTCATATTTTATGATCATATTGTATATATCTCATATAGACAGAACACTAAACATTAAATTGCTGCTCCATGTGTCAGTAATGAATCAGAAAGGGAAAAAAAGTTGACACACTTTATAGCCCGTGTGCTATTTATGATGAATTCAGTTAAATGTGCCGTGCACATAGAGTAGAGGTTTGGGAAAGTTATTCCCCCTCTGTATAAAATGCTACTTTTTATGGTCATAAGGTTTTCCTCGTGCATGAAATCAAAATGCAAAACAGCCTCCTTTAAAAACAAGTCCCATTTATTATAAAAAATGTCAAATCATTTAATGTTTCCACTCAACCGCCCGCCAGACTCTCATTCTCTCTTTCTTTCGTTCTTTCTTTTTTCTACTAGCCAGTGAAATTATGTTTCCTCATCTAGCAAATTCTCTTCCCAGCAGGGTGGCGCGGAGCCGCTGGAGGGGCTGCAACTAAACAAATATTGTTCTAATTTCACAAGGGGGGGGGGATCTGAATTCTTCCGATGTGACATCAGTGTGTCTCTCGCGCTCGCACACTGGCCCATTGTGGCGGCTTACCTCGTGCGCCGCGGAGGGGGGGTGTGATCTCAGGCAGGGGGCAAGAGGAGGATTATGGGGGCTGAGCAGGAAGCAAGTTGAAAAGGTAAAAGGTGCAGGCTGAGTGTATTAACAGTGTCGGTATGAGAATTTTCTTTTGGAGAAATGGAAACACAGAGACCACATTCTGGCACAGTTGACCCTCTGAGACGAAGGTTTGTGGCTCTTGGATTCTGCCACTGAATGATTAACAAACTGCTCGGGCTTCACAGCACTTTAAACAGAGGCATGTGTGCACGGCGAGGTTGGTGGTATTGTTATATAAAAAAAAACAGTAGACTAAATGGTCTGGAGCCTGTCACATGGACACATTCCTGCATTAGCCGCTGCCATGGCTGTGAACGGAGCCGGCGCAGGGCGTCGCGTCCCTCAACCGTAGGGCCCTGCATGCAGGAAGAATGGAGAGCCTTGTTAATTGAATAGGGGAGGCCGTGTGTAAGTGTTGATGAGCACGGAACAAGCGGCAGTGTTCGTGCAACTTACAGGTCAGAAAATCATGCAGAGCGCAAACCAGCTCAAGTCTGCCATCTAATTAGTGCTGTTCTATTAGATGTTATGATGTATTAATACACACGTCCCGCTGCAATAGAGTCAGGTCATGCCAGCTTTTCTTCTGTTTCAGCTGGGATGGAGCTTTTATTTTTTATCCTCAGAGAGCCACCCATAAAGGTGTCACCCAAAATAGTTTGACTGGTTCCTTTTTAAGCAGTTTTTATTTTAGATTGGACACAACCGGTGGTTTGGAGGGTGACAGAACCTGCTGGCTGGATGACATCGGTGGCGTCGTCCCACGATGGCTCTTGCACTAGTGGATGAGTTCGGGTGCCCCGAAATATTGGGAAGGCGTCCCAGTTGCCCTCCCGCGACCCACGTGCCTGTCCTCTGCAGAAGACATTTCTGGAACAATTAGTGGATGGGGGTGCATCAGCACTAACCCTTGAGTACTGATCTGCCTCGGTGCCCTGCATGAATGAACAATAGTTGTGGTCGCGGACGCAGAGAAAATCCTCAATTCCTCTGATTGTGTGTTCTACCGAGACGTTACTCTCGGGTTCATTGCAATAATAGTGACAATAATTCATTTTGCGCACGCATCGGAGCACCTGAAGAGCCGGAAAGGAATTCTGAAGGCCCACATTCTTGAGGGGAGCAACGACGGGGTTTTCATGAAGGTAAGCTGGGTTTAAAAAAGTAAAATAAATCTCTGCCCCCTCTGCCTTCAGGCTGGATCTAAGGCCAGTTACTACTAATGATGACGATAGAAGGGAAGAAAACTGCTCTGTTACAGCCGGCTTAGTGCAACCTTCAGTGGGGGGCTGGGAGATATAATTTCTCGATTACCACATTCACTTGGTTTCTTTTCCCATCAAGCACCTTGAGCGAGCTCCAGTGGAAGAGGGCGATGTAGATGTTTGTAACCCCCTGCATGCTTGTTTGCGTACATGTATCCCAGCTGCATGCACAGAACAGCAGGGGTCAGGATTGTGGAGTTTTCTGTGTGTGTTTGTGTGTGTGTGTGTGTGTGTGTGTGCGCTTACAGCGTCGCTCTTCTGTCTGCGCTCCCTGTGTTCAGCGTCTGGTTATGTTTTGTATTTTTGTCAACAAAGGAGGAACAGGTAACAATAGCTTGATCGCATTCTGCAAACAATGTGTGGGAACTTTATTAGTCTCTCGTCTGTTAGTGTATGCACTAATTCCACTGCAATTATGGATATTCAAGGCCATCTCAGATTATCCAGGGTGTGGTCTGAGGTGTAGCAGAAGAATATGTAGTATCGTAGTAATAGTGTCCATCAGTCAATCTGTAGAGCTCCGGTTTCTCCTCGTCACACAAAATGACAGCCTGTATTTAGTTGTCCCAGCTTTTGTCCCTGTCCCATGAAAGGGAAAAGGATCATCGGACTAAATGGTTTGTGAGACCCGTCTGACTTGTTTTGCTTTGTGTGTGTGTGTGTGTGTGTGTGTGTGTGTGTGTGTGTGTGTGTGTGTGTGTGTGTGTGTGTGTGTGTGTGCTTTGGTTAATGCCAACTGTCGGTAATGTAAATTAAAGATTCAAAGTCAAACACATGGCGATGTGTATAGAGGCAGTGAAGTGTTTTTCATATTTCATCAGTAGTTGTTCGGCTGGTTTTATGACTGGGATTATTTAGCAAAGTGTCTCAGAAACTGGTTTCAGTGTAATGTGTTGGAAAGCCAGGCCGTGGGCCAAGTGATTAGTGTTTGGGTCGGATCCAGATCTCAGAAAGGTTTTCCACACATTGCAAAGCATTTACGAGCGTTCTACAATGCAAAAATTGCATGCATAAATGTCTCTGTTTTTTGTTTGTTTTCATGCACATCCAGATTTTTTCAAACCCATGAATATTTCCTGAAAGAATAAAATTGTGCAGAATCGCTGAAAAAAAAAGCTGACAGTCTAATTGTGTTGTGTTGCATTTAGCAGCGCAGGTGCTGATGGATCAAGGCGTCGATGGTGGAAACATTCCAACAAAACACAAACGCAAGTTTGAGTTAGGGAAGGGCCATCAGCGTGAATTTGACATCCCATAAAGAAATCTGCAGTTGCACATGTAAACAATGTCATTATTGCCTTTTAAAGCAAATTCAGATTGCATGAAGGAAAGTTTCCACTTTGCAGATGTTGAAAACAACACAGAGAGTTTAGTGTTGAGTTTATGATCCAGAATGCTTTCCCCAGTGCGTCTACTGTGTGTGTGTGTTTGTGTGTGTGTGTGTGCGTGTGTGTACGACGGGATGCTGCGCCTGCATCATGACTCTTGGTGTTTCAGTGGTGGTTTGAGATCAGGGGAAAGGCAAAGCGGCATGTTCCTGCAGCGCTCCAGATGCTCCCATGGCCTTTTGCGCTCTTTTCAGGACGGCCTGGCTCCAGCGCAGGTTTAGCAACACCGAGTCCAGGATGCGAGCCTCCTGAGGAATACCTGAAGGCTCAACTCTGTCCCAGAGATGGTGTCGGAGCTCAAAGGAAATACCTCTGACTTCCTCTGCTACTGTTCTCAACATCCTACCTTTCTTCTCCAACATCCCCACCCCATTCACACACACACACACACACATACACACACACACACACTCTCACACACACTAACTCCCGCCTCTTCTCCTGACCCAACCCCTCTTGCTATTTCGCTCATTGTTTTTGTAACCCTTTTTTTCTCCTTTCTTTCCAGGCAGTAACCAATAAAAAATTCGGGAGCGAGGACTTCCGATCAGCGCTAGAGAATGGAGTTCTGCTGTGTGAGTAAGTACTTTCCCCAGGCGCCTCTCTCTCTCTCTCTCTCTCTCTCTCTCTCTCTCTCTCTCTCTCTCTCTCTCTCTCTCTCTCTCTCTCTCTCTCTTTTTCTCTTTCTCTCTCTCTCTCTCTGGAGCCATTCATTCCCGTGGAAGCCCTCCTGCTCTTCTGCACTCCGGCGTAAGTGTTGGTGATCTTTCCCAGGCAGAGCAACCACCCCCATCTGCTGGGTCGCTGTTTGTTTGTCAGCCACAGACAGAGAAGTGAGCCTCACAGTGTTTCCAGACAGCACAATGGGGCTTGGTGTTGTGCGGTCATTGGATGTCTCTGGTGTCGGATCTGCCCTCTGGAGAGTTGCTTGAGGATGCGCAGCGTGATCTGTTTTAAGAGGAGTTTGTGTTTAACAGATGTTCCAGATCTGTTGAGTGCCATCCTTTACTTTAACGAGGAGCCGTGTAGTGAGAGTCTGAGGTGCAAATGTATCTATGCCATAAGTGCACATAGTCACCTGTTAGTTTGGGGAAGGACGCTTTGAAGCCTCGAGTTCTGCGTTTTGGCCGTCACCATCTTGGATTTTTGGAACAAGTGAACGGAAGTGAACCGATTTGGATGATGGAGAGACGGCGTGTACGGTTCTGATAGACCTGTCAATCACAGTAAGCCCGCCCTAAGGCAAACCCTGCTTTATGATCTATTTGACTGATTTGAGATTGAGACATCCACTCATGTTTACAGTGTTTACTGATGGAATACATTTAGAGATAAGTAAAGTCACTGATATAGACTTCTATACAACCAGAGGAGTCGCCACCTGGTGGCCAGGACAAGGAATGCAAATTTAAGACACTTAAACCAGCATTGGCTTTTGCATGGATTCACTGACTGCTCTTTAAAGACTTGTGGCTTCTCAGATCAGCAATGTGCGTGCGTGTGTGTGTGTGTGTGTGTGTGTGTGTGTGTGTGTGTGTGTGTGTGTGTGTGTGTGTGTGTACGTGTACGTACAAGGGTTAGCATCATGTCATTTTCTTATACATAAGCGTGTGTGTGGGCCGGACACAGCGATGTCATTTGCACGCATCAGCGGGAAGCTGTAATTACCAGCGGCCCGGGCAGAATCTTTCTGAACCTCAATCAGCATCGTCTCATAGGAGACAGTCCCTCGTTCTGCTGAGCCGGGCCTGACTCCACTGATTGCTGCTCAGAGACGCTTTGGCTCAGGGGGACTGTCCACGTTCCCTCAGCGCGAGGAAGAGGTGGGCCGAGATTGACATCGCCTTCACCTAGATGCTCGGCCTCCGGTCCCATTGTGTTGTGGTTATCACAGCTGCTCGGAGAGGAATGCTTTGTACGGGTCGCACACATGATTACATCCCTCTTGGCTTACAGTGTGTGTTATCTGATCACACATCACCGCTTTCTATTGTTTCACCACTAAACGGCTAACTTAAAATCACATTCCTGCAGCATTCTTTCTCTGCATCTATTGTCAAGCCATACACAATACATCCTCCCTGTGCTGAGAGAGCCGAAGAAACACTTGAACATGTGTTTTCTTTAAAAACAACAACAGAAAGATATTCTTACTTTCTAATTTGCAGATTAAGACGTTACACAGAAAGCTAATGGCGAAAAATGGAACATGTTGCACTGATTTAAAAAACCCCAACAGAATACAAAGTTGTGAATATTAGTTGACCAATCATATAATAACGATTTAAGCTGTTCAAGCTGCAACAATTGGCAAATGGTTGTTTGAGCTGCTTTTGAAAAACCTTTGAGGATTTCCATCTCCTCAAATAAGATATTTTGCTCCTGTTTCTCGTCTTGTGTTTTAGACAATGTAATATGTTTATGCTTCTGGCTGATGGTTGGACAGATTAAGACATTTAATCTAATTGTGACAGGGATTTTGCACTTCTGGTGTTTTATAATATATAGATCAAGTAATTATCATGCCAATAATCAGCAGATGAATCTGAGTAAGTTTTGCGGCTAATTCCTTTTTTGATTTAACTTGTAAATGCATGTAAAATATGTCATTGTGGCATTACGGCATTACTTATTTTACTTAAGTAAACTTATATTTTTATACTTTTATTTGAAGGATTTAGAAAGATTTCTTTTTACTTCTTGGCTTAAAGTAACCCTTTCAAACCCCTTTGAATCACACCATCATCTATGAGAAACCATAACACTTTTTCTGAGTGGGTTTGTGGTGATTTCAGTGTGTTTACGTCGCGGTGCCACACTCGCCATTTACTAAACCGAAGCCAGGTGGGTGCCATTAAACAAAGTCGTAAACACACAACACAGACTTTGCAACACATTGTGTTCATTCCTTGTTGCTTGGACCAGACGAGCCAATAAGTGCTTTCACTTCCCCTCTCCCGTCCCCTGATGTTCTCCTTCTCTTTCTTTTGCTCGCAGTCTGATCAACAAGATCACGCCGGGTGTCATCAGGAGGGTTAACAGACTGCCCACACCTATCGCTGGACTGGTGAGTCTCTTTTTATTCAGCTTAGATGTGAGGCATAGGACAGTGCATGTATATTACATTTTAGGGGAGGTAGAATATTTAACTCAGAGATATCTCCATTAAACTGCCCCAACTGATTGCTAATGTATCCTACTGTTTAATATGCCAATGAGGCATTATCTTATCAAATATGAGCTAATTTGCATTAATTTCCAGAACAGAAATCTGAACATTGGAAAAAAACAACTTCAAAAGTTCTTGTTTTTACAGAAGGATTTTTGGACTTCTCTTCATATCACTCGATAAATAAGTAAATACCGCTAACAGCCATAAAAAAGCAATTATGTATATATTGAACCTGGAAAGTTTGGTGTATAGTGCTACTGAAGATGAGATTTCTGGCTTTTTGGATTTCCCTAATGCTGCACAGAAAATAAAAAATGGATAACTTCCTCTTGGCTTCGCGGTATGGCTTCAACAGGCTATAAAAAAAAGTCTAGACATGATACATATGCCTCCAAAATTTTATAAATGTACAATTTAGAGGATAGGGCTTCTACTTTGAAAATTGTTACATATATTATATGCTCCTCTGCTCCTTCGGGCCTCTTGTGTGGCTTCTTGGGACCTGTTTAACAGCATTTTTTATCCAATCACATTTCATTCCTCTTTATCTATGTAAGATTAGCCTGGTTAAAATATATGGAAGGGCCTTCGCAAGACCCTTGACGTGTGATTGGTCACAGGGCCCGCATGAGCATTAACATGCGCTGTGATTGGTCAGTGAAGCTAGCGTCTCACCTAGATGCTAGAATCTCAGGACTTACTGATGACCCCTTTCCCAACCGAGGTTTATGTGCGTCTGGTGAGTGAATTGCTGATTATGTTACAGTTTTTAATCACAAACAAGCCACCGCGCCGTGTGTGTCGGTCTGTGACAGTAACTACAGGGACATTTTTTCCTCCCTGTCCACCTGTAATGTAGCACTCATTGAAGGCCTACGTCTGAATCCCACAGCCCGCCACTGATACATATATATAACATTTAGGAGAATAGGGTAAAACTAACTTACTAATATATATATATATATATATATATATATATATATATATATATATATATATATATATATATATATATATATATATATATATATATATATCCATTCAACTTCCCCAATTGATTACTTACATTAAGGCAATTATTTGTTGTATTACAAGTTTTCAGATTTTCTTTTAAATAGGCAAATCTATTTGTGTTTTTGGAATGTTCTGGAAGAAAACTAAGAAAACCAAAATCTCAAAACTTTTGAAAGCAATAATGTTTGTACCCGGTTACTCCCCTCAAACGACACATATCCACATATACACACACATCAACATATCCACACACATCACATCCACACATCCACACATCCTCAACAGCTCATCCTCGTCACCTCCGTACATGGCTTTGCCTCCTGTTGCTACTATTGCACACGTGCACAAGCAGCCGTTGAGCCGACAGGTCTGATGCTGCGGCTGCCAGCGAGCGAGAGCTGTTTGCCTCAGTGACTTGTCGCTGCTCATATCCGTCCGCACTAATAAGTTGGAGCGAACGCGGAGCTGCTTGAAAGGCCACGGACCGCATCAGAGCGAGCCCTAAATATGATGTCTGCCATGCTTGAGGCTGTGTTCAATCAAAGTCGTTCCAGACAGAAACGTCTTTGTGCCGGGGAGGTTAATTAAGTCTTTGATTGAGTGACGGGAGGTCAGGCGAGGGCAGAGCTTGGCGCACGTAACAACCTGTTATTGAAGCGGGGCTTCCAAACTGTTTCACCTTTTTTAGACCCGCCGATGTCTTCAGACCGAGGCAGCTCGTGGCAGAGGCCTTACGGGCCACAGAGGGATAAATGTTTTGGGAGTGTCTGCACACAAGTGCTCGGGAAGTAGAGGGTTGAGAACCCTACCTTAAACCCATCCCTCACAAAGCTCTCTCTTGTGGGAGTAATTGAGTCCAGCTGTCTAGAGGAATTACAGAGAGCCCCAAACTTCACCCAGCCAGTCTGAGTGCACGGCGCTGGGCTCAGTAACACTCAGCGTGTTTGGCAACACACTGACAATTCTGCAGCAGAGGAAACAGACGCGGGCCTTCGCGCTCGACATCAACAGTAAACACATCGCTCGCGGTAACAAACGCGGTGACGTCATATCTGTGTTGTGACATAAATCACATCCTCGGCCCTGTTTGTTTTGGACCGCTGGTAGCACAACAGGCTGAACACCTGCTGAGGTAATGAGGTGCAGCGTCTCCTCCGGTGGCAGCGGCAGTGTGGCATTTCTGAGGTCTTGGACCAAAACCCGAAACCACCTGATCATAAATTCTCCAGCGAATGGGGAAGGCTCCCGGTTGCCTCGCGGCGGCCAGTTCCTGCCAACCACATGGAGAAAAGAGGAGAGCGCTCCAAAAAACAAACATTACTCACTCTCCCTCTCTCTCTCTCTCTGCTGTGAGAGAAAAGCTTTTTTCTCCCAAAGCGTTCAGCGTTGCTGAGGTCGTCTCTCAACCCGACGAATAATAAGGGAAGGCAATACGGGTAAATGCTGTACAAATAAATTGTAATTAACGGACATCACCAGAAAACATCCCTAGTTGATAACTTATAGTCGGACAATGATTTTTCTGCTCCACAAGTTTTTCTGAATATGCAAATGATGCATTATCTCTTTCAAACGTTTGGGGAATGGGACACATGTACAGACGCAAATAGACAAAGCAGTAAAACAAACATGTGCCGTCTGGATATTTTCTTTTCACTCGTCAAAGAAAACAGGTTTTTGCCCATAGTGTCTCGCCCTAAGTGTTGGATGAAGTGTTTGAAACTTGGATTATAGCTGTTCTCTCTGAAATTGTGAGATAATTTAAAGCATTTGATTCTATATCTTTTAGCCAAGTGTCTCCACATGGTGAGGATTACTGCGTAGGGTTTGTCTTCATGTACGCTGTCCACTGCCACTGAATGTTACAGAAGAGGAACCTGGAATTTTCTCGCACGCTCAACTTTCTAAATGGCACGAGGAAGAAAAACACAGACAAACGCCAAGAGCAATGCGTTTGTAATGTAGATACAGTATAACTTGAATCCCCACCTGATGCAAGGCTGTTTGTGTCCCATTATGGTCGTAACTGTGGATTTTGTTTTGCTGTCTGAACGATTCAGCGCTCAAATCCACACCAGGCTTCAGCTGGAGTAGAATAAAAAGCCCAGCAAGGGAAAAGAGGGAGGAAAAAAAATAAAAACGGAAATCTCTGGTTTTGCGGAATATTTAGCAACATTGGCTCCAGACTCGGGCCGATTCCTTGGCTTTGCATGTGTCCACGGGAATGTTTCCCATGTCAGCACACTTCTGCTGTGGTTTTGGGGCACGGCCCCCTGGAGCCCGTGCCTCCCCTCATCTCGGTCCCGCTTCGACCGGTGCTGAAGCAGGAAGCAGAAAGTTGTGCGGTTGGGACGGCCAGCTAACGCGAGCGGGGGCCCGGATCCGAGGCCCGGATCTGAGGCCCACTGGGCTGAGTCAAAGCAGACTCCATCGGCCTCTGCCCGCCGTAGGCGCGCTGTAATTGGCATGTCGCTGGATCTTCCCGCTCACACCAACTCCTGGTGAGTCGAGGTGGCAGTGGGAGGAGATAAACAGACCGTTCCAATGATCGCCCAAGGGGGCCTTTAGTCCTCTAAATGTCTGTGTAATCATCTGAGCAATGACAGGCATCCGACTGTGTTTTGTCACTGTGTTTGTGTTGTATGGGTGCGTGTTATGTCTGGATTTGACTGCTGGGCGAAAAGCAAAGGAAGGAGGGGGTCTTCTTTTGGGTTTGTTTCAGGAGAGGCAACATTTCCAGTATTCCATCTCTTCTGGGTTTATTGTCACAGGACTTGGAAATGCGTAGCCTGATATTTTAACCATAGCTTTTTGCTTGGCGATTGAAGCGCTGCCAACAGGCCAGCGGAGGGTAATTGTAGAGCACGGTCATCTCGGACAAAGAATGCAGTGGAAGAAACGGAGCGGCCGCGACGGGACCGGTGCGGATCCAAATGGGACACCTTGGGAGTCAAGTCTTTCCGTCTCTCGGTGCGAAAGTGCTCAAAATCCAGGGGGTTGCTCGGGTCTGCATGAGAGGATTAGGAGGCTGCTGGGTGGGTGCAGCATATTTAGCAGGATTATGGGCAGGCACAAGTCAGCATAACATTCCTTCAACATCATTATCTCTGCATGTTCTGGAGCTGGTCGCTAGGGGGGCTTTTAAGTGTGTTCATAATGCTCTTTGAGGTGAACTGACATTCATACCGCAGTGATATTAATGATACTTTTGCATAGGCCTTGATTACGTTGGATTATGTTGAGTCCTGGCTTCACAAGGGGAACACAAGCTCAACGGTCCTTTATGGCCTGCATTCTTTCAGAAAATAAAAGTTGTATCCAGAGCCAGACTAATAAATCACCCGGGCCAATGTATCGACCGATATTACTGTTTTATTACTGTCTCTCCGTACGCGTCGCAGTGAAAAGAAATGGCTGTCCGGAAATACCAGCCACTATGTCTCTGTGTCGCAGTTGCATAGGTTATCCACCAGAGAGCATTGACAAGTTTCTACTTTGAAAAACAGTAAATATTGAGGTCACAATTCTTTGTCCATGGTATCTGTGTAGATTATGTGAAATAAATATTGAGTATTGGGAAGTATACATATTCTTATTGAGCGTTATAAACCCTTAAAATAAATCCATGGCAGTAGCGGCCTGAAACTCCAAGTATGAGTCGGGCTTGAGTTCTGTTTAATGCGCAGAGTACCTGCACTTGACAGTGGTGACATGCAGAGGCGATGTACACTTTGTTGTTTCCAACGGCGAGGTCATGAATTAGGTGTCATGAATTAGGTGTCACTGAAAGAGGCGAACGATGACGCAAGGACGCACATTGGGAGAAATGAAGGTGTGCGATAAAGCTTGACAAGTCGTTCGCAGTCGACTCCGTTCGGCACCTATCTGGAAATATCTCGGTATCGTGTCTATAACCAGGAGAAAGCCGAGGGAGAGAACTTCTCTTCTGTGGTATAATGAATAAAAGGAGACCTCAGTGCCTGTTGACAGAGTAAGGGAGGGGAAAGTTGGGGGGGTTTGATCCTTGACCTGTAGGGCCCCACGGTGACCCCGTAGGACCCGGCAAAGTGCCGCTTAGGGACAAGCAAAGCTGTTAGTGAGGGATTCCTGCTCAGAGAGGTCAACACTGGCCCAAGCATTTGCTAATAAGCATGTTTGCTATTTAAATATAGAACAAGCTACCCCTTAATTATTCCAGCCCATGTTGGGGCCATGTGTCATTACATGAAACCCTCTCAAGGAGTTCTGTCCCGGTGGAAGTGCCGACTTACGAACAAGACCTTTGGGATTAGAACTTTTTTAGTCACGACCCCGGAAAGAAATGGTGGCGGCTTTTTTTATGGTCGGAGAGGAGTTTTTAAACGCATGTATATTTATAGAACAAAACGTATTTTTTGCCATTGTGCATCACTCTCCCACATCTATGGAAATCATGTGCACACACATATGAACACAATATAAAGTGATTGACACGGTATGGGACACGCCCATGTCCTCCCTGTCGGTTCCTATCAACCCGACCTCCTGTATCATAGCAACCCAAAGTCTCTCAAATACTCCACCGCCCCGCGGGTTTCGCAGGTATTCTCGGGCGAAGGGCTTGGCGGGGAGGGGCTGGCACAGTATCAGGGTGTGAGGGGAAAGAGAGCGCAGCAGGCATTGTGCTCTTGTGTGTGTTTGTGTGTGTGCGCGCGTGTGTGTCATTTTTTAAACATTTTTATGCACTGGCACGGCCGGTTGCGTGGGACTTGTGCAAGGCTCTGATGTCATCCTTCCTGGTTTGAGGCTGTGTCCCCACCCTAACCCAGCCCACAGGTATCTTTGCTGCTGTCAGTCAGCTCCTGTCACTCAGCCCCTCCCCTTCTCCCTCCTCCCTTCCCGCATGTGCGTGAGTGTTTGTGTGTGTGTGTTCTGCACTGGGTCACTTTTTACTTGCCACACACATGCTCCTCCCCGTCCTGTCTCTGCTCTCTGGCGATGTGAACTTTGGAAGCAGTGAGTTTAGGCTGCGTCCCCTGCCAGAGAATTCTTGTGTGATTATTCTTCGCCTCCTGGAGGAGGACGACCCTCATCCCCGCTTTGTTCTCTGTCCAGGACAACCTCAACGTCTTCCTCAAAGCCTGCAGGAAGCTCGGACTAAAGGAGGCGCAGCTCTTTCACCCGGGAGATCTACAGGACTTATCCACGAGAGTCACAGTCAAGTAAGTTCTGCTCTCAGGAGCTTTGTTAACATGCCGCACTGCTAGATACCCGTCCTCCTCGACATTCACAGAGCTGACGTCCAACCTGTGGTTTTGACTCTTCCTTGGTTGGACCGGTTTCTATTTGCGTTTCCATGAACGTACGTGCACAGAAAGTACAGACATGTAACTTTCCCACATGAAAAGTGGTGTCTCCTCATGTGAGGAATGATTCAAGCTGTGGTTTGAAAAAAAAATAAAAAGAAAGGTCTGTGCTATTTTTGGCGTGCATGTAATCTTGTGTTAGTCAGCACTTGATTAAGCACAGCTATATTCAATATTCAATGAAATTCTATTAATTTTGTATTGCCCAAAATCACAAATTACAAATTAGCCTCAGAGGGCTTTACAATCTGTACACATACAACATCACCTGTCCCGGGACCTCACATCGGTTCAGGAACAACTCCCCTTAAAAAACCTTTAGCATGGAGAGAAAGGAAAGAAGCCTTCGGGAGAGCAACGGAGGAGGAACCCTCAATCAGGATGGACAGAAGCAATAGATGTCGTGTGTGTGTGTGTGTGTGTGTGTGTGTGTGTGTGTGTGTGTGTGTGTGTGTGTGTGTGTGTGTGTGTGTGTGTGTGTGTGTGTAACAACACATTCAAGTAAGCAGAACAATTATGGAAAAAGTACACCTACTGATAATACTAACAGCTGCAGCAGCAGTACATACACTAGATATGATATAATAATGACTAATCATTACAACACATCAATGTGTTTCCTTTAAAATATGATTGATGAGACCTCACAGCGTGTGCTGTCCAGCATGTCTGGTGTTCTGATCTGCATCGACAAATGTTTTGTCCTGACAGTGTGAAAAGAAAGAAGCTCAGCCGGAGCGACTCTGTTGATACTTCTTTTGGGGTTTCAGACGGTTGCTCTGCTGTCATATGCGTGCCGGTAAGATATGCCTGCGGTATGTCGAACAACCTGTTCAGTTGTTGTTGTTTTTCTGACACAGGTGCGCCTCCAGGAGGTATTGAGGTAAGGCAGCGCTCCGAGCAGAGTCCATCCACAGAGACACCCTCTCTCTGTGTGGCGTACAGCACTGCTGCGCAAGCTCAAAGAAAAAAGTGTGGCCATAACAGCAGGTTGTTAAACTTCAAGCAGATAAGCGTGCAACAGCCAATGCAGCACTTCAGGTGGCAAAATAATGCAAATGTATGTCCTGCAGTTAAGCCGTTCCCCTGTGATGTCGCCACAATGTGAAGGAACATTTTTCCCATGATCCACCCAAGCCTCTTGTCAGTCATTGTTCAGTCGCGCTGACAATGATGTCGAAACCACGGCGGCCATAAAACACACACATTCAGATGTACTGTACACTGGAGTATGAACTCTAAATAAACAAACCTTTTTATTTTTTCCCCCTCAAGACACATCTCTCTTTCCCCACATCCGATGACACTCTGCCCTAAGACACATCAGTGTCATAAATACAGAGTATTATCGTCATACTTTTATGGACCAGTTATCAGTCATTTCCCTTCACACGCAATTTTTTTTTTCATGAAAGAGGAGCTAAATGGCTTTTGTTTCGACATCACATTCTCAAAGTGGGAAATCCTGCGTGGAACCCGTCAACGGTCCCGGCCGCACCGCTCCGTTGGAGCCGGGCGTACTCCGCTTTCGCAACCATGTCCGCCTGCGTGCACGGGGTTTTGGGGAAGAGGGGGGATCACTTTCTATTTTTAGGACCTGGGGGTCACTTTGACAAGCGCTTTTAATAGTGTGTTGTCCCCCGCCCACCACGCCCCCTCCCTTCCTCCCTGCATGTGGTCTCAAGAGTGCACCTGGGTTAGTGTGCAGGTCTGAAAATGTTAGTGTCTTGAAGTTGAGATGTGTTGGAAGAAATATTCATAGTTTTTTGTGTCTTTGATTGCTGCTGTCGCGCACGTCAAACAGTTCCCTGTTTTTCAGATGAACGCTCAGCTGTTCCAACTGGCAGTACCATGATTTTTTTCCACCTTTGTTGTTAAAATGCATCATTGTTTCATTAAAGCTATTTGTGGGCTTAATGTTGTGGTCCCCTCCCCCCCCCCTTCTACCGCCTTCCCAAACACACACTCACACACACTGCAGTATTTAGAGAGATGGCACACACAGAGTAACATGAGGAGGTGATCCCAAACATGGCTGCGGACGAGCTCAACCAATGGTTTTATTTCACTGTGGCTTATCAGAGCCTGTAGGCAAATGAGAGAGAGAAAGAGAGAGAGGGTGGGGAAGAGAGAGCGAGCGAGAAACAGAGCCAGAGAGAGCTCTATCAGCTGTCTTTGGCCTGGTGTGTGTCCAACCTCCACTCCCTTAAACCCAGTCTGACAGGTGCTTCGCTCAGCTTCCCTGTTCTCTGTTTCAGCAGCAATAAGGTTGCTATCCTGTAAGTTTCCTTTTCCCAGTCAAGCCCTTCACTGATAAGCAAGCTGATTTATTTCAGCCCCTCCTTTCTGTTGCTATCAACTTGTATTCATGTTAATGTTAATTTCCCTTTTTGTTAAATTTGAATGTCTTATAGAAAATGTTAGTTGTAGGCACAGTGTGAATATTATTATATTATATTATATTATGAATTTATTAATTTCAATAGTAATCGATCTAGGAATAATGCCACACACATTCTGACTTCTCAAATGTGTTTGGTACTATTTGTACTGTTACTCAACCACACACTTCATGATTCTTTTATTTTTGATTATTTTCTTTTATTTAATTTTTACAAAAGTTCTGGCATCTTAAAGACCAATTGAGCAATGGATTTGTTGCGAAAATCATAATGAATTACAGCCCTAATCTGCAGTCGCTTGTATAAAAGGCATGGTTAACACTAGTTCACGTCCCATTGACTCTGGTGAGTCTCGCACCTTAATCACTTGCGCTTGAAATGGTTATCAGTCAGATATTGAATAAATATAAAAGCAAGGTGTGCCGAGAACACAGTTTGATTCATACTGGGCCTCATTGTCACGACCGCCATAAAAGATTATTGGATGTTCTTGTTGACCTTTGAGGCTTGCGGTTGCTGTAGTATTGGCCTTGCCGCCCCCTGGAGCGCATGCCGTTCTCTGGCCTCGTGTTGTGCAACCTGCTGTCTGATAAAGACGTTTATCAGCTACAAACACATTTAACATCACAATATGTCATATATGTATATATAACATGACAAACTGTCGTAACAATAGGTGAGTCCTGCTGAGTCATGTATTCTGGCAGATTCCCTCGCATCTTCCACGTGGCGCTGAACTATAACCAAGTGCGGAGAACACCCAGCGGGGTCATTCGGACTGGAACCTCAGTTATCACATATGATTCACCGGCTGCTTTAGACCTACTCCGACCGTTTGCATGACAGCTGCCCAGGAAATGGACCCGAGAGCATCCGAGGTACTTGTTGTTGCCGAGGGACTCTCATGCTTTTTCCGCTCATTTCAGTGCGAGCTGCATAAACCTCAGGTTATCGTCACGTCTACTTTTTTATCAACGTCGTCAAAGATGAAGTGCAGCAAGTACATTATCATTAAGTCTGAGATATTTGCGCTTATATATCTCCATGTGATGCTTTATACAACACAGAGGAAAGTATGTAGGTCGACTTT